>NC_090324.1:17502844-17802844 GCF_040869045.1 Eurosta solidaginis
TATGTTGCATATACGAAAGGGTTATATAAAAGAATTTTATTTAGGGCCACATCTGACATCTGAACAGTCAGTCCGATCGAAATAAAGGGAAAAAAATTTTGAAATCGGTCAAACCGTTTTTGAGTAATAGCTAAAATATGTTTTAATTGAAGTTTTTTAAATAAATTTTTTTGTCGCAAATGATCCCCGAATCAGATCGAAAATAATAGGAAAAAAATTATTCAAATCGGTGTAGCTGTTTTTCAGTTTTGAACGACCTAACGCACACAAATTCATTTTTATATATATAGATTACAAAAGTCTTGTGGAATTCTCAAAGGTTGGCATTGGAAAAATTTTAATTTATGTTGCATATACGAAAGGGTTATATAAAAGAAATTTATTTAGGGCGACATCTGACAAAATATTTTCCATCCACTCTGATTCATATACTGGTGCGTAAAATAACCAAAGCCGCATAAATATTAACAACCAAACTCGTACTTTTAGCTAAAATATTGATAAATTGAAGATTTTCCAAATTTGTTTTTGCGGTAAATGAACAGTCAGTCCGATCGAAATAAAGGAAAGAAAAAATTTTTGAAATCGGTCATACCGTTTTTGAGTAATAGCTAAAATATTTTTTAATTGAAGTTTTTTAAATAAATTTTTTTGTCGCAAATTATCCCCGAATCAGATCGAAAATAATAGAAAAAAAATATTCAAATCGGTGCAGCTGTTTTTCAGTTTTGAACGACCTAACGCACACAAATTCATTTTTATATATATAGATTACAAAAGTCTTGTGGAATTCTCAAAGGTTGGCATTGGAAAAATTTAAATTTATGTTGCATATACGAAAGGGTTATATAAAAGAAATTTATTTAGGGCGACATCTGACAAAATTTTTTCCATCCACTCTGATTCATATACTGGTGCGTAAAACAACCAAAGCCGCATGAATATTAACAACCAAACTCGTACTTTTAGCTAAAATATTGATAAATTGAAGATTTTCCAAATTTGTTTTTGCGGTAAATGAACAGTCAGTCCGATCGAAATAAAGGAAAGAAACAATTTTTGAAATCGGTCATACCGTTTTTGAGTAATAGCTAAAATATTTTTTAATTGAAGTTTTTTAAATAAATTTTTTTGCCGCAAATGATCCCGAATCAGACCGAAAATAATAGAAAAAAAATTATTCAAATCGGTGTAGCTGTTTTTCAGTTTTGAACGACCTAACGCACACAAATTCATTTATATATATATAGATTACAAAAGTCTTGTGGAATTCTCAAAGGTTGGCATTGGAAAAATTTAAATTTATGTTGCATATACGAAAGGGTTATATAAAAGAAAATTATTTAGGGCGACATCTGACAAAATATTTTCCATCCACTCTGATTCATATACTGGTGCGTAAAACAACCAAAGCCGCATGAATAATAACAACCTAACTCGTACTATTAGCTAAAATATTGATAAATTGAAGATTTTCCAAATTTTTTTTGCTGTAAATGAACAGTCAGTCCGATCGAAATAAAGGAAAGAAAAAATTTTAGAAATCGGTCAAACCGTTTTTGAGTAATAGCTAAAATATTTTTTAATTGAAGTTTTTTAAATAAATTTTTTTGTTGCGAATGATCCCTGAATCAGATCAAAAATAATAGAAAAAAAATTATTCAAATCGGTGTAGCTGTTTTTCAGTTTTGAACGACCTAACGCACACAAATTCATTTATATATATAGATTACAAAAGTCTTGTGGAATTCTCAAAGGTTGGCTTTGGAAAAATTTAAATTTATGTTGCATATACGAAAGGGTTATATAAAAGAAATTTATTTAGGGCGACATCTGACGAAATTTTTTCCATCCACTCTGATTCATATACTGGTGCGTAAAACAACCAAAGCGGCATGAATAATAACAACCAAACTCGTACTAAAATATTGATAAATTGAAGAATTTCCAAATTTTTTTTTTGCTGTAAATGAACAGTCAGTCCGATCGAAATAAAGAAAAGAAAAATTTTAGAAATCGGCCAAACCGTTTTTGAGTAATAGCTAAAATATTTTTTAATTGAAGTTTTTTAAATAAATTTTGCTGTTGCAAATGATCCCTGAATGAGATCGAAAATAATAGAAAAAAGTTATTCAAATCGGTGTAGCTGTTTTTCAGTTTTGAACGACCTAAAGCACACAAATTCATTTTTAGATATATAGATTACAAAAGTCTTGTGGAATTCTCAAAGGTTGGCATTGGAAAAATTTAAATTTATGTTGCATATACGAAAGGGTTATCTAAAAGAAATTTATTTAGGGCGACATCTGACGAAATATTTTCCATCCACTCTGATTCATATACTGGTGCGTATAGCAACCAATGCCGCATGGATAATAACAACCAAACTCGTACTATTAGCTAAAATATTGATAAATTGAAGATTTTCCAATTTTTTTTTGCTGTAAATGAACAGTCAGTCCGGTCGAAATAAAGGAAAGAAAAAATTTTTGAAATCGGTCAAACCGTTTTTTAGTAATAGCTAAAATATTTTTTAATTGAAGTTTTTTAAATAAATTTTTTTGTCGCAAATTATCCCCGAATCAGATCGACAATAATAAAAACAAGTAAGGAAGGTTAAGTTCGGGTGTAACCGAACATTACATATTCAGTTGAGAGCTATGGTGACAACATAAGGGAAAATAACCATGTAGGAAAATGAACCGAGGGAAACCCTGGAATGTATTTGTATGACATGTGTATCAAATGAAAGTCATTAAAGAGTATTTTATGAGGGAGTGGTCCATAGTTCTATAGGTGGACGCCATTTAGGGATATAGCCATAAAGGTGGATCAGGGTTGACTCTAGAATGCGTTTGTACGATATGGGTATCAAATGAAAGGTGTTAATGAGTATTTTAAAAGCGAGTAATCCTTAGTTCCATAGGTGGACGCCTTTTCGAGATATCGCCATAAAGGTGGACCAGGGGTGACCCTAGAATTTGTTTGTACAATATGGGTATCAAAAGAAAGGTGTTAATGAGTATTTTAAAAGGGAGTGGGCCTTAGTTATATAGGTGGACGCCGTTTCGAAATATCGCCATAAAGGTGGACCAGGGTTGACTTTAGAATGCGTTTGTACGATATGGGTATCAAATGAAAGGTGTTAATGAGTATTTTAAAAGCGAGTAATCCTTAGTTCCATAGGTGGACGCCGTTTCGAGATATCGGCATAAAGGTGGACCAGGGGTGACCCTAGAATTTGTTTGTACAATATGGGTATCAAAAGAAATGTGTTAATGAGTATTTTAAAAGGGAGTAATCCTTAGTTCCATAGGTGGACGCCGTTTCGAAACATCGCCATAAAGGTGGAGCAGGGGTGACCCTAGAATGTGTTTGTATGATATGAGTATCAAATTAAAGGTATTAATTAGGGTTTTAAAAGGGAGTGGTGGTTGTTGTATAGGTGGTCGCATTTTCGAGATATCGCCATAAAGGTGGACCAGGGGTGACCCTAGAATTTGTTTGTACAATATGGATATCAAAAGAAAGGTGTTAATGAGTATTTTAAAAGGGAGTAATTCTTAGTTCCATAGGTGGACGCCGTTTCGAGATACCGCCATAAAGGTGGACCAGGGGTGACTCTAGAATTCGTTTGTGCAATATGGGTATCAAACGAAAGGTGTTAATGAGTATTTTAAAAGGGAGGGGGCCTTAGTTCTATAGGTTGACGCCTTTTCGAGGTATCGCAATAAAGGTGGACCAGGGGTGACCCTAGAATTTGTTTGTACAATATGGATATCAAAAGAAAGGTGTTAATGAGTATTTTAAAAGGGAGTAATCCTTAGTTCCATAGGTGGACGCCGTTTCGTGATATCGCCATAAAGGTGGAGCAGGGGTGACCCTAGAATTTGTTTGTACAATATGGGTATCAAAAGAAATGTGTTGATGAGGATTTTAAAAGGGAGTAATCCTTAGTTCCATAGATGGACGCCGTTTCGAGATACCGCCATAAAGGTGGACCAGTGGTGACTCTAGAATTCGTTTGTGCAATATGGGTATCAAACGAAAGGTGTTAATGAGTATTTTAAAAGGGAGGGGGCCTTAGTTCTATAGGTGGACGCCTTTTCGAGGTATCGCAATAAAGGTGGACTAGGGGTGACTCTAGACTTTGTTTGTACGGTATGGGTATCAAATGAAAGGTGTTTATGAGTATTTTTAAAAGGGAGTGGGCCTTCGTTCAATAGGTGTTCGCCTTTTCGAGATATCGCCATAAAGGTGGACCAGGGGTGACTTTAGAATATGTTTGTACGATATGGGTATCAAAAGAAAGGTGTTAATGAGTATTTTAAAAGGGAGTAATCCTTAGTTCCATAGGTGGACGCCGTTTCGAGATATCGCCATAAAGGTGGAGCAGGGGTGACCCTAGAATTTGTTTGTACAATATGGGTATCAAAAGAAAGGTGTTAATGAGTATTTTAAAAGGGAGTAATCCTTAGTTCCATAGGTGGACGCCGTTTCGAGATACCGGCATAAAGGTGGACCAAGGGTAACTCTAGAATTCGTTTGTGCAATATGGGTATCAAACGAAAGGTGTTAATGAGTATTTTAAAAGGGAGGGGGACTTAGTTCTATAGGTGGACGCCTTTTCGAGGTATCGCAATAAAGGTGGACCAGGGGTGACTCTAGACTTTGTTTGTACAATATGGGTATGAAATGAAAGGTGTTTATGAGTATTTTTAAAAGGGAGTGGGGCTTCGTTCTATAGGTTTTCGCCTTTTCGAGATATCGCCATAAAGGTGCACCAGGGGTGACTCTAGAATGAGTTTGTACGATATGGGTATCAAATGAAAGGTGTTAATGAGTATTTTAAAAGCGAGTAATCCTTAGTTCCATAGGTGGACGCCGTTTCGAGATACCGCCATAAAGGTGGCCCAGGGGTGACTCTAGAATTCGTTTGTGCAATATGGGTATCAAACGAAAGGTGTTAATGAGTAT
Organism: Eurosta solidaginis; assembly: GCF_040869045.1. NCBI lineage: Eukaryota > Metazoa > Arthropoda > Insecta > Diptera > Tephritidae > Eurosta > Eurosta solidaginis. The sequence goes on from NC_090324.1 coordinate 17,507,822, forward strand.
TTTAAAAGGGAGGGGCCTTAGTTCTATAGGTGGACGCCTTTTCGAGGTATCGCAATAAAGGTGGACCAGGGGTGACTCTAGACTTTGTTTGTACGATATGGGTATCAAATGAAATGTGTTTATGAGTATTTTTAAAAGGGAGTGGGCCTTCGTTCTATAGGTGTTCGCCTTTTCGAGATATCGCCATAAAGGTGGACCAGGGGTGACTCTAGAATGTGTTTGTACGATATGGGTATCAAATTAAAGGTATTAATGAGAGTTTTAAAAGGGAGTGGTGGTAGTTGTATATGTGAAGGCGTTTTCCAGATATCCACCAAAATGTGGACCAGGGTGACCCAGAACTTCATCTGTTGGATACCGGTAATTTATTTATATATGTAATACCTGTCAAGATTTTAAGGGTTTTTTATTTCGCCCTGCATAACTTTTTCATTTTCTTCTACTTAATATGGTAGGTGCCACAACCATTTTATAAAGTTTTTTCTAAAGTTATATTTCGCGTCAATAAACCAATCCAATTACCTCATCATGTTTCATCCCTTTTTTCGTATTTGGTATAGAATTATGGCATTTTTTTCATTTTTCGTAATTTTCGATATCGAAAAAGTGGGCGTGGTCATTGTCGGATTTCGTTCATTTTTAATACCAAGATAAAGTGAGTTCAAGTAAGTACGTAAACTAAGTTCATTAAAGATATGTCGATTTTTGCTCAAGTTATCGTGTTAACGGCCATGCGGACAGACGAACGACTGTGTATAAAAACTGAGCGTGGCGTCAACCGATTTCGCCCGTTTTCACAGAACACAGTTAACATCATAAAATCTATGCCCCTACCATATTTCAAAAGGATTGGTTAATTTTTGTTCGACTTATGGCGTTAAAAGTATCCTAGACAAATTAAATGAAAAAGGGCAGAGCCACGCCCATTTTGAAATTTTCTTTTATTTTTGTATTTTTTTGCACCATATTATTACTGGAGTTGAATGTTGACATAATTTACTTATATACTATAAAGATATTAAATTTTTTGTTAAAATTTTACTTTAAAACAAAATTTTTTTTTAAAGTGGGCGTGGTCCTTCTCCGTTTTTGCTAATTTTTATTAGGCGTACATATAGTAATAGGAGTAACGTCCCTGCCAAACTTCATCATGATATCTTCAAGGACTGACAAATTACAGCTTGCAAAATTTTAAATTACCTTCTTTTAAAAGTGGCCGGTGCCACGCCCATTGTCCACAATTTTACTAATTTAGGTATAATGTATAGGTGGTCGCCTTTTCGAGATATCGCCATAAAGGTGGACCAGGGGTGACTCTAGAATGCGTTTGTACGATATGGGTCTCAAATGAAAGGTGTTAATGAGTATTTTAAAAGCGAGTAATCCTTAGTTCCATAGGTGGACGCCGTTTCGAGATATCGGCATAAAGGTGGACCAGGGGTGACCCTAGAATTTGTTTGTACAATATGGGTATCAAAAGAAATGTGTTAATGAGTATTTTAAAAGGGAGTAATCCTTAGTTCCATAGGTGGACGCCGTTTCGAGACATCGCCATAAAGGTGGAGCAGGGGTGACCCTAGAATGTGTTTGTATGATATGAGTATCAAATTAAAGGTATTAATTAGGGTTTTAAAAGGGAGTGGTGGTTGTTGTATAGGTGGTCGCATTTTCGAGATATCGCCATAAAGGTGGACCAGGGGTGACCCTAGAATTTGTTTGTACAATATGGATATCAAAAGAAAGGTGTTAATGAGTATTTTAAAAGGGAGTAATTCTTAGTTCCATAGGTGGACGCCGTTTCGAGATACCGCCATAAAGGTGGACCAGGGGTGACTCTAGAATTCGTTTGTGCAATATGGGTATCAAACGAAAGGTGTTAATGAGTATTTTAAAAGGGAGGGGGCCTTAGTTCTATAGGTTGACGCCTTTTCGAGGTATCGCAATAAAGGTGGACCAGGGGTGACCCTAGAATTTGTTTGTACAATATGGATATCAAAAGAAAGGTGTTAATGAGTATTTTAAAAGGGAGTAATCCTTAGTTCCATAGGTGGACGCTGTTTCGTGATATCGCCATAAAGGTGGAGCAGGGGTGACCCTAGAATTTGTTTGTACAATATGGGTATCAAAAGAAATGTGTTGATGAGGATTTTAAAAGGGAGTAATCCTTAGTTCCATAGATGGACGCCGTTTCGAGATACCGCCATAAAGGTGGACCAGTGGTGACTCTAGAATTCGTTTGTGCAATATGGGTATCAAACGAAAGGTGTTAATGAGTATTTTAAAAGGGAGGGGGCCTTAGTTCTATAGGTGGACGCCTTTTCGAGGTATCGCAATAAAGGTGGACTAGGGGTGACTCTAGACTTTGTTTGTACGGTATGGGTATCAAATGAAAGGTGTTTATGAGTATTTTTAAAAGGGAGTGGGCCTTCGTTCTATAGGTGTTCGCCTTTTCGAGATATCGCCATAAAGGTGGACCAGGGGTGACTTTAGAATATGTTTGTACGATATGGGTATCAAAAGAAAGGTGTTAATGAGTATTTTAAAAGGGAGTAATCCTTAGTTCCATAGGTGGACGCCGTTTCGAGATATCGCCATAAAGGTGGAGCAGGGGTGACCCTAGAATTTGTTTGTACAATATGGGTATCAAAAGAAAGGTGTTAATGAGTATTTTAAAAGGGAGTAATCCTTAGTTCCATAGGTGGACGCCGTTTCGAGATACCGGCATAAAGGTGGACCAAGGGTAACTCTAGAATTCGTTTGTGCAATATGGGTATCAAACGAAAGGTGTTAATGAGTATTTTAAAAGGGAGGGGGACTTAGTTCTATAGGTGGACGCCTTTTCGAGGTATCGCAATAAAGGTGGACCAGGGGTGACTCTAGACTTTGTTTGTACAATATGGGTATCAAATGAAAGGTGTTTATGAGTATTTTTAAAAGGGAGTGGGGCTTCGTTCTATAGGTTTTCGCCTTTTCGAGATATCGCCATAAAGGTGCACCAGGAGTGACTCTAGAATGAGTTTGTACGATATGGGTATCAAATGAAAGGTGTTAATGAGTATTTTAAAAGCGAGTAATTCTTAGTTCCATAGGTGGACGCCGTTTCGAGATACCGCCATAAAGGTGGCCCAGGGGTGACTCTAGAATTCGTTTGTGCAATATGGGTATCAAACGAAAGGTGTTAATGAGTATTTTAAAAGGGAGGGGGCCTTAGTTCTATAGGTGGACGCCTTTTCGAGGTATCGCAATAAAGGTGGACCAGGGGTGGCTCTAGACTTTGTTTGTACGATATGGGTATCAAATGAAAGGTGTTTATGAGTATTTTTAAAAGGGAGTGGGCCTTCGTTCTATAGGTGTTCGCCTTTTCGAGATATCGCCATAAAGGTGGACCAGGGGTGACTTTAGAATATGTTTGTACGATATGGGTATCAAAAGAAAGGTGTTAATGAGTATTTTAAAAGGGAGTAATCCTTAGTTCCATAGGTGGACGCCGTTTCGAGATATCGCCATAAAGGTGGAGCAGGGGTGACCCTAGAATTTGTTTGTACAATATGGGTATCAAAATAAAGGTGTTAATGAGTATTTTAAAAGGGAGTAATCCTTAGTTCCATAGGTGGACGCCGTTTCGAGATACCGCCATAAAGGTGGAACAGGGGTGACTCTAGAATTCGTTTGTGCAATATGGGTATCAAACGAAAGGTGTTAATGAGTATTTTAAAAGGGAGGGGGCCTTAGTTCTATAGGTGGACGCCTTTTCGAGGTATCGCAATAAAGGTGGACCAGGGGTGACTCTAGACTTTGTTTGTACGATATGGGTATCAAATGAAATGTGTTTATGAGTATTTTTAAAAGGGAGTGGGCCTTCGTTCTATAGGTGTTCGCCTTTTCGAGATATCGCCATAAAGGTGGACCAGGGGTGACTCTAGAATGTGTTTGTACGATATGGGTATCAAATTAAAGGTATTAATGAGAGTTTTAAAAGGGAGTGGCGGTAGTTGTATATGTGAAGGCGTTTTCCAGATATCCACCAAAATGTGGACCAGGGTGACCCAGAACTTCATCTGTTGGATACCGGTAATTTATTTATATATGTAATACCTGTCAAGATTTTAAGGGTTTTTTATTTCGCCCTGCATAACTTTTTCATTTTCTTCTACTTAATATGGTAGGTGCCACAACCATTTTATAAAGTTTTTTCTAAAGTTATATTTCGCGTCAATAAACCAATCCAATTACCTCATCATGTTTCATCCCTTTTTTCGTATTTGGTATAGAATTATGGCATTTTTTTCATTTTTTGTAATTTTCGATATCGAAAAAGTGGGCGTGGTCATTGTCGGATTTCGTTCATTTTTCATACCAAGATAAAGTGAGTTCAAGTAAGTACGTGAACTAAGTTCATTAAAGATATGTCGATTTTTGCTCAAGTTATCGTGTTAACGGCCATGCGGACAGACGAACGACTGTGTATAAAAACTGAGCGTGGCGTCAACCGATTTCGCCCGTTTTCACAGAACACAGTTAACATCATAAAATCTATGCCCCTACCATATTTCAAAAGGATTGGTTAATTTTTGTTCGACTTATGGCGTTAAAAGTATCCTAGACAAATTAAATGAAAAAGGGCAGAGCCACGCCCATTTTGAAATTTTCTTTTATTTTTATATTTTTTTGCACCATATTATTACTGGAGTTGAATGTTGACATAATTTACTTATATACTATAAAGATATTAAATTTTTTGTTAAAATTTTACTTTAAAACAAAATTTTTTTTTAAAGTGGGCGTGGTCCTTCTCCGTTTTTGCTAATTTTTATTAGGCGTACATATAGTAATAGGAGTAACGTCCCTGCCAAACTTCATCATGATATCTTCAAGGACTGACAAATTACAGCTTGCAAAATTTTAAATTACCTTCTTTTAAAAGTGGCCGGTGCCACGCCCATTGTCCACAATTTTACTAATTTCCTATTCTGCGTCATAAATTCAACTCATTTACCAAGTTTCGTCGCTTTATCTGTATTTGGTAATGAATTATCACACTTTTTCGGTTTTTCGAAATTTTCGATATCGAAAAAGTGGGCGTGGTTATAGTCCGATATCGTTCGTTTTAAATAGCGATCTGAGATGAGTGCTCAGGAACCTACGTACCAAATTTCATCAAGATACCTCAAAATTTACTCAAGTTATCGTGTTAACGGCGGACGGACGGACAGACGGACATGGCTCAATCAAATTTTTTTTCGATCCTGATTATTTTGATATATGGAAGTCTATATCTATCTCGATTCCTTTATATATGTACAACCAACCGTTATCCAATCAAAGTTAATATACTCTGTGAACTCTGCTCAACTGAGTATAAAAATTATTCAAATCGGTGTAGCTGTTTTTCAGTTTCGACCTAACGCATACAAATTCATTTTTATATATATAGATTATAAAAGTCTTGTGGAATTCTCAAAGGTTGGCATTGGAAAAATTTAAATTTATGTGGCATATACGAAAGGGTTATATAAAAGAAATTTATTTAGGGCGACATCTGACAAAATATTTTCCATCCACTCTGATTCATATACTGGTGGGTAAAACAACCAAAGCCGCATGAATAATAACAACCAAACTCGTACTATTAGCTAAAATATTGATAAATTGCAGATTTTCCAAATTTTTTTTGCTGTAAATGAACAGTCAGTCCGATCGAAATAAAGGAAAGAAAAAATGTTTTAAATCGGTCAAACCGTTTTTGAGTAATAGCTAAAATATTTTTAATTGAAGTTTTTCAAATAAATTTTTTTGTCGCAAATGATCCCCGAATCAGATCGAAAATAATAAAAAAAATTATTCAAACCGGTGTAGCTGTTTTTCAGCTTTGAACGACCTAGCGCACACAAATTCATTTTTATATATAGATTACAAAAGTCTTGTGGAATTCTCAAAGGTTGGCATTGGAAAAATTTAAATTTATGTGGCATATACGAAAGGGTTATATAAAAAAATGTATTTAGGGCGACATCTGACAAAATATTTTCCATCCACTCTGATTCATATACTGGTGCGTAAAACAACCAAAGCCTCATGAATAATAACAACCAAACTCGTACTATTAGCTAAAATATTGATAAATTGAAGATTTTCCAAATTTTTTTTACTGTAAATGAACAGTCGAAATAAACGATCGAAATAAAGGAAAGAAAAATTGTTTGAAATCGGCAAACCGCCTTTGAGTAATAGCTAAAATATTTTTTAATTGAAGTTTTTTAAATAAATTTTTTTGTCGCAAATGATCCCCGAATCAGATCGAAAATAATAGAAACAAGTAAGGAAGGCTAAGTTCGGGTGTAACCGAACATTGCATACTCAGTTGAGAGCTGTGGAGACAAAGTAAGGGAAAATCACCATGTTGTAAAAAGAACCTAGGGTAACCCTGGAATGTGTTTGTATGACATGTGTATCAAATGGAAAGTATTAAAGAGTATTTTAAAAGGAAGTGGGCCATAGTTCTATAGATGGACGCCATTTAGGGATATCGCCATAAAGGTGGACCAGGTCTGACTCTAGAATTTGTTTGTACGATATGGGTATCAAATGAAATGTGTTAATGATAATTTTAAAAGGAAGTGTGCCTAAGTTCTATAGGTTGACGACTTTTCGAGATATCGCCATAAAGGTGGACCAGGGGTGACTCTAGAATTTGTTTGTACGATATGAGTATCAATTGAAAGGTGTTAATGAGTATTTTAAAAGGGCGTGGGCCTTAGTTCTATAGGTGGACACCTTTTCAAGATATCGCCTTAAAGGTGCACCAGGGGTGACTCTAGAATATGTTTGTAGGATATGGGTATCAAATGAAAGGTGTTAATGAGTATTTTAAAAGGGAGTGGGCCTTAGTTCTATAGGTGGATGCCTTTTCGAGATATAGCCATAAAGGTTGGCCAGGGGTGACTCTAGAATTTTTTTGTACGACATGGGTATCAAATGAAAGGTGTTAATGAGTATTTGAAAAAAATTGGGCCTTAGTTATATATGTGGACGCCTTTTCGAGACATCGCCATAAACGTGGACCAGGGGTGACTCTAGAATGTGTTTGTACGATATGGGTATCAAATTAAAGGTATTAATGGGGGTTTTAAAAGGGAGTGGGCCTTAGTTCTATAGGTGGACACCTTTTCAAGATATCGCCTTAAAGGTGGACCAGGGGTGACTCTAGAATTTGTTTGTAGGATATGGGTATCAAACGAAAGGTGTTAATGAGTATTTTAAAAGAGAGTGGGCCTTAGTTCTATAGGTGGATGATTTTTCGAGATATAGCCATAAAGGTTGGCCAGGGGTGACTCTAGAATTTTTTTGTACGACATGGGTATCAAATGAAAAGTGCTAATGAGTATTTGAAAAAAATTGGGCCTTAGTTATATATGTGGACGCCTTTTCGAGACATCGCCATAAACGTGGACCAGGGGTGACTCTAGAATGTGTTTGTACGCTATGGGTATCAAATTAAAGGTATTAATGAGGGTTTTAAAAGGGAGTGGCCCTTAGTTGTATATGAGAAGGCGGTTTCGAGATATCGACCAAAATGTGGACCAGGGTGATCCAGAACATCATCTGTCGGGTACCGCTTATTTCTTTATATATGTAATACCACGAACAGTATTCCTTCCAAGATTCCAAGGGCTTTTGATTTCGCCCCGCAAAACTTTTTCATTTTCTTCTACTTAATATGGTAGGTATCACACCCATTTTACCAAGTTTTTTTCTAAAGTTATATTTTGCGTCAATAGACCAATACAATTACCATGTTTCATCACTTTTTTCGTATTTGGTATATAATTATGGCATTTTTTTCATTTTTCGTAATTTTCGATATCGAAAAAGTGGGCGGGGTCATAGTCGGATTTCGGCCATTTTTTAAACCAATACAAAGTGAGTTCAGATAAGTACGTGAACTGAGTTTAGTAAAGATATATCGAGTTTTGCTCAAGTTATCGTGTTAACGGCAGAGCGGAAGGACAGACGGTCGACTGTGTACAAAAACTGGGCGTGGCTTCAACCGATTTCGCCCTTTTTCACAGAAAATAATTATCGTCCTAGAATCTAAGCCTCTACCAAATTTCACAAGGATTGATAAATTTTTGTTCGACTTATGGCATTAAAAGTATCCTAGACAAATTAAATGAAAAAGGGCGGAGCCACGCCCATTTTGAAATTTTTTTTTATTATACTCAGTTGAACAGAGCTCACAGAGTATATTAAGTTTGATTGGATAACGGTTGGTTGTACATATATAAAGGAATCGAGATAGATATAGACTTCCATATATCAAAATAATCAGGATCGAAAAAAAATTTGATTGAGCCATGTCCGTCCGTCCGTCCGTCCGTTAACACGATAACTTGAGTAAATTTGGAGGTATCTTGATGAAATATGGTATGTAGGCTCCTGAGCACTCATCTCAGATCGCTATTCAAAATGAACGATATCGGACTATAAACACGCCCACTTTTTCGATATCGAAAATTTCGAAAAACCGAAAAAGTGCGATAATTCATTACCAAAGACAGATAAAGCGACGAAACTTGGTAGATGAGTTGAATTTATGACGCAGAATAGAAAATTTGTAAAATTTTGGACATTGGGCGTGGCACCACCCACTTTTAAAAGAAGGTAATTTAAAAATTTGCAAGCTGCAATTTGTCAGTCGTTGAAGATATCATGATGAAATTTGGCAGAGACGTTACTCCTATTACTATATGTACGCCTAATAAAAATTAGCAAAATCGGAGAAGGACCACGCCCACTTTTAAAAAATTTTTTTTTTTTAAGTAAAATTTTAACAAAAAATTTAATATCTTTACAGTATATAAGTAAATTATGTCAACATTCAATTCCAGTAATGATATGGTGCAACAAAATACAAAAATAAAAGAAAATTTCAAAATGGGCGTGGCTCCGCCCTTTTTCATTTAATTCGTCTAGAATACTTTTAAGGCCATAAGTCGAACAAAAATTTACCAATTCTTGTGAAATTTAGTAGGTGCATAGATTCTACGGCGATAACTGTTTTCTGTGAAAACGGGCGAAATCGGTTGATGCCATGGACAGTTTTTATACACAGTCCTTCGTATGTCCTTCCGCATGGCCGTTAACACGATAACTTGAGCAAAAATCGACATATCTTTAATGAAATTAGTTCACGTACTTACTTGAACTCACTTTATCTTGGTATGAAAAATTAACGAAATCCGACAATGACCACGCCCACTTTTTCGATATCGTAAATTACGACAAATGAAAAAAATGCCATAATTCTAAACCAAATACGAAAAAAGGGATGAAACATGGTGAGGCAATTGGATTGGTTTATTGACGCGAAATATAACTTTAGAAAAAACTTTATAAAATGGTTGTGACACCTACCATATTAAGTAGAAGAAAATGAAAAAGTTCTGCAGGGCGAAATAAAAAACCCTTAAAATCTTGGCAGGTATTACATATATAAATAAATTAGCGGTATCCAACAGATGATGTTCTGGGTCACCCTGGTCCACATTTTGGTCGATATCTGCACAACGCCTTCACATATACAACTACCACCACTCACTTTTAAAACTCTCATTAATACCTTTAATTTGATACCCATATCGTACAAACACATTCTAAAGTCACCCCTGATCCATCTTTATGGCGATATTTCGAAACGGCGTCCACCTATAGAACTAAGGCGCACTCCCTTTTAAAATACTCATTAACACCTTTCGTTTGATGCCCATATTGTACAAACAAATTCTAGGGTCACCCCTGGTCCACCTTTATGGTGATATCTCGAAACGGCATCCACCTATGGAACTAAGGATTACTCCCTTTTAAAATACTCATTAACACCTTTCTTTTGATACCCATATTGTACAAACAAATTCTAGGGTCACCCCTGGTCCACCTTTATGGCGATATCTCGAAACTGCGTCCACCTATGGAACTAAGGATTACTCCCTTTTAAAATACTCATTAACACCTTTAATTTGATACCAATATCGTACAAACACATTCTAGAGTCACCCCTGGTCCACCTTTATGGCGATATTTCGAAACGGCCTCCACCTATAGAACTAAGGCCCACTCCCTTTTAAAATACTCATTAGCACCTTTCTTTTGATACCCATATCGTACAAATGCATTCTAGAGTCACCCCTGGTTCACCTTTATGGCGATATCTCGAAAAGGCGACCACCTATACAACAACCACCACTCCCTTTTAAACCCTCATTAATACCTTTAATTTGATACCCATATTGTACAAACAAATTCTAGGGTCACCCCTGGTCCACCTTTGTGACGATATCTCGAAACGGCGTCCACCTATGGAACTAAGGATTACTCCCTTTTAAAATACTCATTAACACCTTAATTTTGATACCCATATTGTACAAACAAATTCTAGGGTCACCCCTGGTCCACCTTTATGGCGATATCTCGAAACTGCGTCCACCTATGGAACTAAGGATTACTCCCTTTTAAAATACTCATTAACACCTTTCATTTGATACCCATATCGTACAAACGCATTCTAGAGTCACCCCTGGTCCACCTTTATGGCGATATCTCGAAAAGGCGACCACCTATACAACTACCACCACTCCCTTTTAAAACCTCATTAATACCTTTAATTTGATACCCATATTGTACACACAAATTCTAGAGTCAACCCTGATCCACCTTTATGGCGATATCCCTAAATAGCGTCCACCTATAGAACTACTGCCCACTCCTTCATAAAATACTCTTTAATGCCTTTCATTTCATACACATGTCATACAAACACATTCCAGGGTTTCCCTCGGTTCATTTTCCTACATGGTTATTTTCCCTTATGTTGTCACCATAGCTCTCAACTGAGTATGTAATGTTCGGTTACACCCGAACTTAACCTTCCTTACTTGTTTTTGTATTTTGTTGCAACATATCATTACTGGAGTTGAATGTTGACATAATTTACTTATATACTGTAAAGATATTAACTTTTCTTTTAAAATTTGAATTAAAAAAAAAATTTTTTCAAAAAGTGGGCGTGGTCGTTCTCCGAGTTTGCTAATTTTTATTAAGCAGACATATAGTAATAAGAGTAACGTTCCTGCCAAATTTCATCATGATATCTTCAACGACTGCGAAATTACAGCTTGCAAAACGTCTAAATTACCTTCTTTTAAAAGTGGGCGGTGCCACGCCCATTGTCCAAAATTTTACTAGTTTTCCATCCTGCGTCATAAGTTCAACTCATCTACCAAGTTCCATCGCTTAATCCGTATTTGGTAATGAATTATCGCACTTTTTCGATTTTTCGAAATTTTCGATATCGAAAAAGTTGGCGTGGTTATTGTCCGATATCGTTCATTTTAAATAGCGATCTGAGATGAGTGCCCAGGAACCTACATACCAAATTTCATCAAGATAACTCAAAACTTACTCAAGTTATCGTGTTAACGGACAGACGGACGGACGGACGGACATGGCTCAATCGAATTTGTTTTCGATACTGATGATTTTGATATATGGAAGTCTATATCTATCTCGATTCCTTTATACCTGAACAACTAACCGTTATCCAATCAAAGTTAATATACTCAGTTGAGCAGAGTATAAAAAAATTATTCAAATCGATGTAGCCGTTTTTCAGTTTTGAACGACCTAACGCACACAAATTCATTTATATATATAGATAACAAAAGTCTTGTGGAATTCTCAAAGGTTGGCGTTGGAAAAATTTAAATTTATGTTGCATAAAAGAAATTTATTTAGGGCGACATCTGACAAAATTTTTTCCATCCATTCTGATTCATATACTGGTGCGTAAAACAACCAAATCCGCATGAATAATAACAACCAAACTCGTACTTTTAGCTAAAATATTGATAAATTTAAGATTTTCCAAATTTGTTTTTGCTGTAAATGAACAGTCAGTCCGATCGAAATAAAGGAAAGGAAAAATTTTTGAAATCAGTCAAACCGTTTTTGAGTAATAGCTAAAATATTTTTTAATTGAAGTTTTAGTTCAAAGCTTCATATCAAACAGGACGAACGTATGTAGTTTAGCTAAGAACAAAATAATGTACGTACGAAAAATTGTATGAATGTAAGCAAAATTTGTAGATTTAAGCAAACTTACATTGTTGTTGTAGCGTAGCTACATATATTATATATGTTACATAATTTTTAGAAAACTTACATGTTTACGGTGTCAGTAATTAATCCTGGTTATTTTAATCGTAGATTACCATAATATATAAAGAAAAGAATACTTAAAAATCATTTTCTTACATTTTTTTGTTATATAAATAAAATTGATAAAAAAATTGTTTTTCAATTAAATAAAAAAAAATATAAAAAAAATCGGCCCACTCCGGGATTAGTGGGGATGATTGCAGGATTGATTGAAGTTTTTTATGAGAAAAAAAAATGGCAAAGCTGGAAAAATCTAGAAAAACTGAAAAATTAAAGAAAAATTTTAAAAATTTTCTTGTATTTTTTCCGAAAAGCACATTTAGAAAAAAAATTTTTGAAAGAAAAAAGATCCCAAACGGTCAACTTTTGAAAAGGTTATAGCATTTTGAAAACAAAAACGGTGGTTTTTTAAAAATTCATAACTTTTTTTGAGTTGGATGAAAAAATTTGAAAAAATTTTGAAAAACGTCATTCGTAAGCTAGAAAAAGAAGAAAAACTTTCAGCCAATTCTAAAGGGGTCGGGTTCAAAAGTGGTCGGTATGGGATGGAATACCCCATATATAGATTACAAACGTCTTGTGGAATTCTTAAAGGTTGGCATTGGAAAAATTTAAATTTATGTTGCATATACGAAAGGGTTATATAAAAGAAATTTATTTAGGGCGACATCTGAGAAAATTTTTTCCATCCACTCTGATTCATATACTGGTGCGTAAAACAACCAAAGCCGCATGAATAATAACAACCAAACTCGTACTTTTAGCTAAAATATTGATAAATATAAGATTTTCCAAATTTGTTTTTGCTGTAAATGAACAGTCAGTCCGATCGAAATAAAGGAAAGAAAAAATTTTTGAAATCGGTCAAACCCTTTTTGAGTAATAGATAAAATATTTTTTGATTGAAGTTTTTTAAATAAATTTTTTTGTCGCAAATGATCCCCAAATCAGATCGAAAATAATAGAAAAAAAATTATTCAAATCGGTGTAGCTGTTTTTCAGTTTTGAACGACCTAACGCACGTAAATTCATTTATATATATATAGATTACAAAAGTCTTGAGGAATTCTCAAAGGTTGGCATTGGCAAAAATTAAAATTTATGTGCATATACGAAAGGGTTATATAAAAGAAATTTATTTAGGGCGACATCTGACAAAATTTTTTCCATCCACTCTGATTCATACACTGGTGCGTAAAACAACCAAAGCCGAATGAATAATAACAACCAAACAAACTCCAATTTTTGTATGCTATAAATGAACAGTCAGTCCGATCGAAATAAAGGAAAAACAAATTTTTTGAAATCGGTCAAACCGTTTTTGAGTAATAGCTAAAATATTTTTTAATTGAAGTTTTATAAATAAATTTTTTTGTCGCAAATGATCCCCAAATCAGATCGAAAATAATAGAAAAAAAATTATTCAAATCGGTGTAGCTGTTTTTCAGTTTTGAACGACCTAACGCACACAAATACATTTTTATATATATAGATTACAAAAGTCTTGTGGAATTCTCAAAGGTTGGCATTGGAAAAATTTAAATTTATGTAGCATATACGAAAGGGTTATATCAAAGAAATTTATTTAGAGCGACATCTGACAAAATATTTTCCATCCACTCTGATTCATATACTGGTGCATAAAACAACCAAAGCCTCATGATTAATAACAACCAAACTCGTACTATTAGCTAAAATATTGATAAATTGACGATTTTCCAAATGTTTTTTTTGCTGTAAATGAACAGTCGAAATAAACGATCGAAATAAAGGAAAGAAACATTTTTGAAATCGGTCAAACCGCTTTTGAGTAATAGCTAAAATATTTTTTAATTGAAGTTTTTTAAATAAATTTTTTTGTCGCAAATGATCCCCGAATCAGATCGAAAATAATAGAAAAAAAAATTATTCAAATCGGTGTAGCTGTTTTACAGTTTTGAACGACCTAACGCACACAAATTCATTTTAATATATATAGATTGCAAAAGTCTTGTGGAATTCTCAAAGGGCATTGGAAAAATTTAATTTATGTTGCATATACGAAAGGGTTATATAAAAGAAATTTATTTAGGGCGACATCTAACAAAATATTTTCCATCCACTCTGATTCATATACTGGTGCGTAAAACAACCAAAGCCGCATGAGTAATAACAACCAAACTCGTACTTTTAGCTAAAATATTGATAAATTGAAGATTTTCCAAAGTTTTTTTGCTGTAAATGAACAGTCAGTCCGATCGAAATAAACGAAAGAAAAAATTTTTGAAATCGGTCAAACCGTTTTTGAGTAATAGCTAAAATATTTTTTAATTGAAGTTTTATAAATAAATTTTTTTGTCGCAAATGATCCGCGAATCAGATCGAAAATAATAGAAAAAAAAATTATTCAAATCGGTGTAGCTGTTTTTCAGTTTTGAACGACCTAACGCACGTAAATTCATTTATATATATATAGATTACAAAAGTCTTGAGGAATTCTCAAAGGTTGGCATTGGAAAAATTTAAATTTATGTTGCACATACGAAAGGGTTATATAAAAGAAATTTATTTAGGGCGACACCTGCATCGCGAACGTAGAAATGGCTACGCCAGCCGTACGGCACTCACCTAAGTTAGCTGCTATGCCGTGGAGGGCGCGCCTCCAAATACTTGCCATGTTTTCAATTGGTCGGTTGTAATCTCGGTGGACGCCGTCACCACACTTTATAGGGCATTGAGATCAAAGAAAGTGTACTCCGAATTTGATATATATAATTTTACACTTTATTTAAATAAAACTTCTACGAACACGTCTGAACTTTTGAGTTGGCAAAATTATAATAATGGCGGTGAAACATGAAAATGCCGATGTCACTATTGCCAATCGACATTTTCATGTTTTACCCCACATATATCTTATTCTCTCTTACATGCTGTATTTCAATGGCTCATGACGTATTAGGGTTTATTTTATTCCTTCTGTTTGTAGTATTCACAATTAAATACGTCATTGTGAGCGACACTATTGCGATGTTGCCAGATGAAAGAATAAAAAGCTTATTTGGGGGATTTTATCCTTACATCACCCTTTTTGGGGACAAAGAAGAATTGACAAAGTGATCAGTTTTGTCACATTCTTCTTTGGCCATAAACTTATAAAAATTGTTGCGAATAAACGAATATGTATTTATATTACGGTGTACCTCCCCTTTTTAATTCGTTGGTTCGGAACCATTTTTATTACTGATAATTACAAATGAATGAATTTGATTTTAATTTAGTAAAGTATGTTGTTTGTTCTTCTTTTTTTCTCTTGTAAATATTTACATTTTAATATATATTAAATTTGTTAAAGTTTTATATTTTTAATCTTTGCTGCTTTTGAAATATGTTTTTTTTGTTTTTTTTTGTTTTTTTTTTGTTTGAACTTAAGAAATACGAACCATTTTTATGAAATAGGTTTTTTTTGTTTTGGCCACCGTGGTGTGATATTAGCGTGCTCCGCCTATCACACCGTATGCCCTGGGTTCAATTCCCGGGCAAAGCAACATCAAAATTTTAGAAATAAGATTTTTCAATTAGAAGAAAATTTTTCTAAGCGGGGTCGCCCCTCGGCAGTGTCTGGCAAGCGCTCCGATTGTATTTCTGCCATGAAAAGCTCTGAGTGAAAACTCATCTGCCTTGCAGATGCCGTTCGGAGTCGGCATAAAACATGTAGGTCCCGTCCGGCCAATTTGTAGGGAAAAATCAAGAGGAGCACGACGCAAATTGGAAGAGAAGCTCGGCCTTAGATCTCTTCGGAGGTTATCGCGCCTTACATTTATTTTTATTTATTTTTTTTGTTTTAACAGTTTTGGAGACTTCGTGGCTGCTTAAATGCTAGTAAGAAAATTTTGGATTTATTTTTCAATCAAATTTACGATTTATTGAAAGTACTGAAGTAATGTTAATTTACTTTACTAAGGCGGTTTTTATGTACCACTTTTTCTTTATTTTTAACTTCATCGAAAATAGATACGTTGGGTTCGTTAATTTTGGTTATAATAAACGGAACTTGGTAAATATTTTCGTGGTTATGATGTGGTTCTTTCTGTAAAAGTACTTTATCTCCGATTTTGACAACTAAAGGTCGTGCCGTTTTATCGTACAGATTTTTACTTTGTAACTTATTTTTATTAATCAGATTTTGTGCCAAATTTTGCGTTTTCTGCATCCTAAACTTAACTTCTTTGGCATAGTTTTCGACATTATAAATTGGGTCAATTGTTTCTTTTGTGAACTCATTAGGCAAAGTTGCCTTTTTCCCAAAGACTAACTCGAAAGGCGAAAATTGATTGTCGAAAACTGTGCAATCAGAAAAAGTATCTTTTAAATATGCAAGTAAGTATTCATTAAAAAATCTATGATTACGTTCAATCGTGCCAACAGTTTCGTGATGGTATGCAGTTGAAAAATTATGTTCAATATTTAGAAGTTTAGTTAATTGTTCAAATAATTTATTTTTAAATTCAGTACCTAAATCTGATTTTATGGCATTCATTGTGCCGTATGTTAAAATGAATCCTTCAAAAATTGCTGAAGCGATTGTTTTTGTTTGTTTCTGGCCCAGATACTGTTACCAGGTATTTAGTCATGTCGCAAATCATTTTTCGTTAACAAGCTCAAAACTAAGTAACTCGAGTTTCTTATGTTTAATATGCGCAAAAATTCTTAAACTTGTTGTTTTATTATTTTTATCGTAAGTAATTGCAGATCTTATTGGTGGAACTTTTTTCGAAAAATTAAATGAAAATTTGTCGTTGACATGTAAAGTAAGTTGTCTTTCGTCGTTTTTGTCTGTTTTAATATGAAGATTATTGTCGTTTTGCCGTTTTGTCATTGATCTTGTCTGAACTGCTAAAATTTGTTTGTTCGATTCCTTGATCTCATCGATTGTAATTCGCGATAGTGCATCAGCACCAACGTTTAATTTTCCCTTAATGTATACAATAGCGAAATTATATTCAGCTAGTTCCAGTCTTATTCTTGAAAGTTTTGAAGATGGGTCTTTCATATTGAATAGGTATAATAAAGTTCTATGATCGGATTTTACAACAAAATGGGTTCCATAAACGTATGGTCGAAATTGCTTTATTGCGAAATAGATAGCTAGGAGCTCCAATTCTATAATTGGCTTTTTCTGCTCTGCTTTATTAAAGGCTTCAGAAGCGAAACAAATTGGCAAATCACTACCTTGCTGTTCTTGACTTAAAATAACGCCACATCCAGTTGTGGAAGAATCAACGGTAATTATGAATTGTTTAGTAAAATCTGGGTATTGAAATAATTTTGATGAAAGTAACGCTGCTTTCAAAGATAAAAATGCTCCTTCGCACTCTACATCCCATACAAATTCAACTCTTTTTCTGCTTAACCGATTTAGAGGGGCTGCCAGAGACGCAAAATTTGGTATAAACTGTCTGTAGTAGTTTGCAAACGCGACAAATCGTCGTACCGCGTCTTTGTCAGTAGGTTTTGTATACTTTTTAATTGCGTTTATTTTAGAGTCGTCTCGCAACAAACCTTTGGCAGAACATTTATGACCTAAAAATGTAACTTCTGGTCGTAAAAAGTTTCAATTATTTGGTTTAAGTTTGAGATTGAAAGACCTACAAGTATCGAAAACTTTTGAAAGATTTTTAATGTGGTGTGCTTCACTACAACCTATGACGATAATATCGTCGACGTACAAAAATGCGACATTGGGTGGTATACCCGAAAAAGCTATTGTCATCATTCGTGAGAATGAATTTGGTGCTATATTTAAACCGAATGGAAGCACTTTCCATCTAAATGCGCCGACCGAGATGCTGAAAGAAGTAATGTCACGTGAGTCAGGGTGCAAGGGGATTTGATGAAATCCTGAAAAAAGATTTAATGTAGAAAACTATTTTGCTCTACCGAGATTATCTAGAATATCGTCAACTCTAGCTAGTGGAAATTTATCAGCAATGAGTTTTTTGTTTACTGCGCGAAAATCTACGCACATGCGATAAGCTTTTTGACCATTAGTATCCTTCTTTGGGACTACAATGAAAGGACTATTGTAATTCGAATAACTGGGTTCAATCAAATCGTTGTCTAACAATTTATTTACTTGGCGATTTATTTCTTCGCGTTGAGAGTATGTCAATCGATAGTTTTTAACATATACCGGTTCGTTGTCTGTCAGCCTTAATTTTTGCTCGTAGAAGTTGTTTAAAGTCATTTTGTCCGTGTCAAGAGCGAAAATGTCGGCATAATCAATGCAAAGGTCAATTAATTTACTATGAGCATGTTCAGGTATTTGATTTTTTAAAATTGAAATAAGTTTTTTCGTACGTTTGCCTTCTGTTTCTGTCTTGTTAATTGTATAAACATTATAATTTGAAAGTTTTTCTGTCCGAATACTTTTTCTTTTCACATACTTGACATCATCCGTGGTGTATATGACTTTAATTATTGGGTTACTGGAATTACCAATGCACGTAGCTGTGAAAACGCCTTTTTCAACTTCCTGCGAGTTCACGAAAAGTGGATCGGTTCAATCTCGTAAATCAAACAGTCTGAATATTTCACATCTTGGAGGAATGATACAACTATCGCTTTCTGTTCCATGTAGGATTGGTATCGCGACTTTTTCATTACCTACCCAAAAGGAAATACTATTTCTTTCATAACTGATAATGCATTTGTTAATTTTCAGAAAATCTTTACCCAGTATGCCATCGGATGGAATATTAAAGTCTTCATTTACTACATGGAAAGTATGTTTAATAGAAAAGTTTGAAAATTTTAAATTTACGGTAATTTTACCTGAAGTCGAGACTGAATTTGAAGTGACACCGGTAATGTTAATAATTTCGTTCGTATTTAATGAAATATTACTGTCTAGACATCAAATTTTTATTACAGAAATGTGTGCTTGAGTGTCTACTAGGAAAGAACAAAATTTTTGTGAATCGTTAAGGTGTAACTCTATGAAATCTGAATAATTTAAATTTAAACAGTATATGCCTACTGGTAAGGGAAATTCGCTTACTCGCTTAGTTCGTCCTCCCTCAGTGTTCGCTCTTGAGGGGCACTGGCGTTTAAAGCGCGAACGTTTGCGTTTCTACCTATACCGTTGGATGATCTGGAATTGTTACCTCTATTGTTACTGCTGTTTGTATTTGAATTGGAATTTGGACATATATTATTATTGTTGTTATTTTGGTATCTATTTCTGTTATCATAGCGATATCTCTGATTATTGTTACCGTTATAGTTACTATTATATGAAAATAACTATTATTTCTATAACCAGTATAGCCGCGGTTTGGGTAAAAACCTTGATAACTACCACGTGAATTTCTGAATGTACTGTTACCACGTGACTGAAACGCTAGAACCTGACCTTCAGTTACTTCGTTGTATTGTTCTACAATTAATTTTGCTACTATGTCTTTCGGATCAGTAAATGCCGTTGAGGCTAAAATGGTTTTTACTAAATTTGATTTTGCATTTAAACGACACACGTTAATAGTTTGTTCGACTGCCATTTCATGAGCTTTCGCTTGAGTGATCCCTTCAATAATAAGAGACCGCTCAAGTGAGTCAGCTAAATATTCAACTTTTTTGGCAAAATCTGTATAATTGTTACCGTTAACAAGCAACGCTGCAATTCTCCCTGCTACAACTTTCGAGTTGTCCGGTTTGATCCTATTACGTAAAGCTGTTTTAATTTCATTGACTGAAGCTACTTGTGTTGGTATTGCTTCACGGGCTTTACCCTCAAGTTTTGATTTTAAGAACGCTATAAAAGTATCAGTTAAATTTGCAGTAGCGAATTGTTCAAGTAATGCAATTTTGTCTATAAAATAATCAAGTGCAAGAGGGTCACGACTGTAATTTTCTCTAATAGAATTGCACATGTGTTAATGAAAATTCTCTTTTCCTCAGGTGTTGCCATAATTTAATCGTTAAGATCTGGAGCTGAATTAGCAGAAGGTGAGGCCACGTTTGTACTATTTGGATCGTTAAGATTTTAAAGTAAAAGAAGTTGAAGTTAGTTTTGCACTATTTGAATCGTTAAGATTTGAATCTAAATTAGAAGTTGAATTTTTAATGGAAGAATTTTCGAAGCCTGGAAAATCTTTTGACAATGAAAATCTATTTTCCTGGTTTGTGACTTCTTCGGTCGAGGATGAAGCTAAACTTTCGTAGCTTGAGGCTGAATTATCGGAATCGGATTCTGAGTCTAAATTTTTTTGCACTTGCTTACAACTTCTAAGGTACATATGTAGTTATTAGAATAGCACAAATAATTCAATTAAAACTATGAAATTAATGAAGTACTTATTTGAATGTTGAATTTATATTTGGGGCTGAAGTGTTGAGGGAAAAGAAAAAAAATTTGTAAAAAGGGAACTGATTTACAGGTGAATAGTCGCTAAAGAAATACTTAACAATTTATTAGAAGAATTAATTGAAACTGCAGTATACTTGTATGAAAAATCTGTAAAAAGTAATTGATTTTAAAATGGCTCAAAAGTATATTAAGCGCCAAATACACGACACGAACATTTCCGCGAACATTCCCGTTATGTCATGTTTCTGCGACCTTTTCTGTCGTGTATAGCGGTGTTTGCCAGTTCGCGCAAATGTTCGCCAAAAATCAAAATATTTTAATTTTTGGCGAACATTTGCGCGAACTGTTCGTGCGTGTATGGCGAAATAGCTCATAATCGTAGTAATTTCTGAACGGAACAGACGTGCGCGGAAAAGTAAAATGGACAATAAAAAATTTCTGAGTGAATTTATTGAAATGTATAAATCTTTGCCATCATTGTGGCAAGTAAAAAGCAAAGATTATTGTAATAGAATTAAAAAGAATAATGATTATGCGACTTTAATCGAAAAATTAAAAGCAGTAGATCCTGATGCCACAAATGATAGTGTTATAAAAAAAATAAGTAGTTTGCGGGCGCAATACCGGCGTGAATAAAAAAAAAAGAGAGATAGTTTGAAGTCTGGTGCTGGTGCTGAGGATGAATATGTTCCTACTCTTTGGTGCTATGATTTGCTATGCTTTTTGTAAAATCAAGAAGAACCTTTGGCAGGCGTTACCACAATGCAGGATGAAAATACAAACACATTTGAGGTAAGAAAAAAAGTCAAAATTTTATTGTTTCTTTTTTTTTGTGAACACAAACATTCATTTTGTTTTTATTCCGTAAATGATTCTCTTTCTTATATTTAATATAATGTTCTGCCACGGAACTGCTCCCACTGTATTAAAATAATTACAATATTTTTCTCGAGTAGTTTTTGCTAAATTGGATGCATTCTTTGCACTTGAAGCTTGAAGAGCTGTAAGTCCATGGTCATTATGCCAATCGGCGTATTCTATCGCTCCGGGATCTGTTTCTTCAACATCGAATCCACCTTCAAAATACGTCTCCTATTTTGCCTCCGTAAAAAGTTATGCAAGTAGCAACAGGTTAACACAATTTTCGTGACTTTTTCTGGTGATAAATTAATAGTTTGTAGGAGAATTCTAAATCTTGATGCTAAAATGCCAAAACAGTTTTAAACAATTCTTCTCGCCCGAGAAAGCCTGTAGTTAAAAATTATTTCTTCTTCCTTGAGTGTGTTGTGGCTAAATGGCTTCATGATATTTTCTAACAGGGGAAAAGCATCGTCAGCTACGAATACAAATGGTAGTTTTTCTTCGCAGTTTGGAAGCGGCTGAGGGTCAGGAATTTTCAATGTTTTATTTTTTAGAGATGAAAAAAATTTTGTTTCGCTAAAAAGACCGGCATCAGACGCTCTTCCATTCGTGCCAACATCCACCATCAAAAATTCACACTGCCATTAAAATGATGGAAATTTTTTTTTTATAACTATAATAAAAAGATCCAGATCTAGGTGGCTTTGTTATATTGACGGGTTTTCCATCAATTGCGCCTATACAATTTGGGAAGTTCCAGCGTGCGTCAAAATTTTTCGCTTCTACCTTCCAACCTTTTTCTGTTTGTGGAAGCTGAAAAGTAATGAAAAACTTATAAATCTTTCTTTTTAAGAATTCACTGTTCGACCAAGCAAAAGAAAAGTTTCTGAAGAAGATACACTTATTAAAATTGCATGCGAGAGACTTGCCAACAGCCGCGAACCAACAGAAGGTGACTCCTTGGCCCAATCGTGGGCTTCGCAATATAGTGAAATGGAGGCCTCACAGAAAACGATTGCGCGAAAAATCATATCAGATGTTTTATTTCAAGGTTGCTTGGGAGCATTGGAATTTAGACACGCGATTCAAATCCAAAATTTTTTTAACCCAAGTCAAATATTAACACCAAATGTCATTCCGCGATACCCAATGTGCACGTCTACGCAACTTAACTACGCGGTGCTCCAACACATGAAGAATTATACAATAAGAGTTCCGACTACTTTAAGTAGCGGCTCGTCCATAAACAGTAGTAGAATGTCACCTCAAGTCACACAAAACGTACGAATCGTTGAAGATACATCATCCATTAATTCGAGCTCGGTAGAAAACTAACAAAATTTCTTTGCATCGTTTGAAACGGACGAATAATTTATTTTTATTTTTACTTCAAAAAACCAATGATTTTCAGACACACATATGTACACATGAAACTTTTCTTGTTTAGTCGAAAACAAATAATTTAATCAATAAATAATTACCTTAATAAAATCGTTCAATTTGATTTATTATGGAATCACAAGTCTCTGTAACTATTTTCCCAACCGTTTGGGGCGAAATTGCTGTCAAAAATTTTAAGTCTTCAAAGCTATTGCCACTAGCTAGAAATCGCAAAGTTAAAGCAAGGCGGTGATGAGGGAGAATCGCTTCTCTCATTATTGTATCCAGTTTCGTTATGAGTGGCAACATTTTTTGTAAAAGTTGGTCAAATGTTGCCTTGCTCATACGAACGTAATTTTTAAAATCATTTTGTGACGTGAATTCGATTTCTTTAATAAGCTCACTTTGTCCAAGAACTGCTCGTTTTTTAAACCATTCTTTGCACCAAATTCTTTTTTTGCGATCTTCTCTCTTTTTTTTACGCTTAATTGCCACAGCGAGCAATATTGCTGCAGCACAATTGTTGTCCATATTCATCGCTGTCTGAAAGAGAACTAATGTTCGGCCAAAAGTTCGTATGGTGTATGGCCAAAGCTGCGAACAAGATTGCGGAATGTTCGCGGAAATGTTCGTGTCGTGTATTTGGCGCTTAAGTATTAATTGGTTAAAGTCTCAAGATGTAACCACGGATGCACCGCTTTATTCAAAAAATCTCAATTTGGTTTTTCACGGAACCACCGCATGTACTAAAAAAAATTGAATTGGTTTTTAACGGAACCACCGCATATATCAAAAGAATTAATTGGTTTTTAACGGAACCACCGAATATATCAAAAAAATTAATTGGTTTTTAACGGAATCACCGCATATTTAAAAAAAATTACTTGGCTTTTAACGGAACCAGTGCATATATCGAAAAAGTTAATTGGCTTTTAACAAACCACCGTTTATATAAAAAAAAAATTCAATTGGTTTTTCACAAACCACCGTTATGTCAAAAATCCAAAATTTATATAAAATGCGAAATTATTTTAATTGAAATGCGAAGGCACCGAATTTAATAAAAAATTTTAAATTTTAATATATATATGTCGCCAATACTACTGCTGCCAGAGTTGTTTCTGCTGCCGAAGTCGCTGCTGGTTTCTCTGCTGCTGATGTTGCTGCTGGCGGTGGTACAGTTGCTGATACCGTTGTCTGAGTGGCGTCGGTTTTTGGATACCGTTATGAATGCCGATGAGTGAAGTAATTTTTATTATTCGAATTTTAATTCTTTTTATTATTTCCGTATTTAGTATTGGTACAGTTTTATTTTTTCCGTTATGTATTGTTGTATTAGTAGCTTTGAAAAAAGCCTTTATCTCCGCTTTTTATTAAAAATTATATTTAATTGGAAAAACTTTATTATCTCTGCATTGTATTATAATTTTGATAATTGTTAGAAAAATTTATTATCTCCGCATAGTATTATTAGATTGTTGAAAATTGTTTTTAATTAGAATTATTATCTCCGCATAGTATTATTAGAGTTCTTGTAGAAAACCGCATTTGTTAGAAACATTTTTATTATCTCTGCATATCATTATTACCGTTTAAAAATTTTCTTTAATTAGAATTATTATCTCCGCATAGTATTATTAGAGTTCTTGTAGAAAATCACATTTAATTAGAAAACAATTTTTGTTATATCTGTTTAGGATTATTAGAGTTGTTGTAGAAACGCTTCAGTTAGAAACATTTGTATTATCACTGCGTAGCATTATTAGATTTTTTGAAGCAAATTGAATTTGGTTAGAAAAATTTTACTGTCTTATTGTTGAATTATTATTTCCGCACTTGATTATTTTAATTAATTTAGCTTTAAAACTGGTTTTTATTGAATTTTATGTCTTTTTATTATAAAATTTGTCTTTAACCCACACGCACAGGTTTTAATTGGAAATTTATGTTACAAAAATTATTATAAATTTGTTTAACCACACGCACTCACCGTCGTTGTATTAATATCGCATGCCGCTGTTGTACCACCGCTGGAAACTGTTACGGTCGCCATATCGCGAACGTAGAAATAGCTACGCCAGCCGTTCGCCATTCACCCAGGTTAGCTGCTATGCCGTGGAGGGCGCCACCTCCAAATTCTTGCCATGTTTTCAATTGGTTGGTTGTAATCTCAGTGGACGCCGTCGCCACACTTTATAGGGCATTGAGATCAAAGAATGTGTACTCCGATTTTGATATAATTAATTTTACACTTTATTTAAATAAAACTTTTACGAACACGTCTGAAATTTTGAGTTGGCAAAATTATAATAATGGCGGTGAAACATGAAAATGACGATGCCACTCTTGCCAATCGTCATTTTCATGTTTTACCCCACATATATCGTATTCTCTCTTACATGCTATATTTCAATGGCTCATGACGTATTATGGTGTATTTTATTCTTTCTGTTTGTAGTATTCACAATTAAATACGTAATTGTGAGCGACACTATTGCGATGTTGCCAGATGAAAGAATAAAAAGCTAATTTGGGGGATTTTATCCTTACACCTGACAAAATTTTTTCTATCCAATCTGATTCATATACTGTTGCGTAAAACAACCAAAGCCGCATGAATAATAACAACCAAACTCGTACTATTAGCTAAAATATTGATAAATTGAAGATTTTCCAATTTTTTTTTTTTGCTGTAAATGAACAGTCAGTCCGATCGAAATAAAGGAAAGAAAAAATTTTTGAAATCGGTCAAACCGTTTTTGAGTAATAGCTAAAATATTTTTCAATTGAAGTTTTTTAAATAAATTTTTTTGTCGCAAATGATCCCCGAATCAGATAGAAAATAATAGAAAACAAATTATTCAAATCGGTGTAGCTGTTTTTCAGTTTTGAACGACCTAACGCACACAAATTAATTTTTATATATATACATAATCAATTAAGTTTTACCTAATAAAGTATGTACAAACAAAATAAGTAACAGAAATTGAAACAAGTGAATTGGCAAAAGTATTCGGCATAAATGACTTTAAATGCACACTTTATATTTAGTCGCTACCAAAAGATATCAAGCTTTAGCGAATTGAGTACTTATGAACTAGGTATGAATTATATATTATTGAAAAAGGAAATATGAAGTACCTATTAAAGAATTAAGTTTTGATGAATTAAGTATTTGGGAATAAGGTATTCATAAATTAGGTGGATACGAATTCGGCTAACTTGAATTATGTGTTAATGAAATAATTATTCTTGAGTCAATTATTCATGAATTGGATGAGTATGAATTATGTTTTTGTCAAATATGGAACATGTGATTTTTGCGAATTGATATGCAAATTAGATTTCTACGAATTAGGTTATAATGAAATAAATGGGAATGAATCACATACTTTGGGGTTAAGTTTATTATATAACTATCATTTAGGTTTTACCCCATCAAGTACAAACAGTGAGTATCTCTCTGCTGCTTGTATGTATGTATGTGTGTACATGATGATTAATGTGTTTATGTACATATACATGTGTGGCTCGCTTCAATGTTTTTATACTCAGTTGAGCAGAGCTCACAGAGTATATTAAGTTTGATTGGATAACGGTTGGTTGTACAGGTATAAAGGAATCGAGATAGATATAGACTTCCATATATCAAAATCATCAGGATCGAAAAAAATTTGATTGAGCCATGTCCGTCCGTCAGCCCGTTAACACGATAACTTGAGTAAATTTGACGTATCTTGATGAAATTTGGTATGTAGGTTCCTGAGCACTCATCTCAGATCGCTATTTAAAATGAACGATATCGGACTATAACCACGCCCACTTTTTCGATATCGAAAATTTCGAAAAACCGAAAAAGTGCGATAATTCATTATCAAAGACATACAAAGCGATGAAACTTGGTACGTGAGTTGAACTTATGACGCAGAATAGAAAATTAGTAAAATTTTGGACAATGGGCGTGGCACCGCCCACTTTTAAAAGAAGGTAATTTAAAAATTTTGCAAGCTGTAATTTGGCAGTCGTTGAAGATATAATGATGAAATTTGGCAGGAACGTTACTCCCATTACTATATGTACCCTTAATAAAAATTTGCAAAATCGGAGAAGGACCACGCCCACTTTAAAAAAATTTTTTTTAAAGTAAAATTTTAACAAAAAATTTAATATCTTTACAGTATATAAGTAAATTATGTCAACATTCAACTCCAGTAATGATATGGTGCACCAAAATACAAAAACAAAAGAAAATTTCAAAATGGGTGTGGCTCCGCCCTTTTTCATTTAATTTGTCTAGGATACTTTTAATGCCATAAATCGAACGAAAATTTACTAATCCTTTTGACATTTGGTAGGGGCATAGATTTTCTGACGCTAACTGTTTTCTGTGAAAATGGGCGAAATCGGTTGAAGCCACGCCCAGTTTTTATACACAGTCGTCCGTCTGTCCTTCCGCATGGCCGTTAACGCGATAACTTGAGCAAAAATCGACATATCTTTACTGAACTTAGTTCACGTACTTATCTGAACTCACTTTATCTTGGTATAAAAAATGAACGAAATCCGACTGTCACGTCCACTTTTTCGATATCGAAAATTACGAAAACTGAAAAAAATGCCATAATTCTATACCAAATACGAAAAAAGGGATGAAACATGGTAATTGGATTGGTTTATTGACGCGAAATATAACTTTAGAAAAAATTTTGTAAAATGGTTGTGACAACTACCATATTAAGTAGAAGAAAATGAAAAAGTTCTGCAGGGCGAAGTAAAAACCCCTTGAAATCTTGGCAGGTATTACATATATAAATAAATTAGCGGTATCCAACAGATGATGTTCTGGATCCTCCTGGTGCACATTTTGGTCGATATCTGGAAAACGCCTTCACATATACAGCTACCACCACTCCCTTTTAAAACTCTCATTAATACGTTTCTTTTGATACTCATATTGTACAAACAAGTTCTAGGGTCACCCCTGGTCCACTTTTATGCCGATATCTCGAAACGGCGTCCACCTATGGAACTAAGGATTACTCCCTTTTAAAATACTCATTAACACCTTTCATGTGATGCCCATATCGTGCAAACAAATTCTAGAGTCACCCCTGGTCCACCTTTATTGCGATACCTCGAAAAAGCGTCCACCTATAGAACTAAGGCCCTCTCCCTTTTGAGATACTCATTAACACATTTCGTTTGATACCCATATCGTACAAACATATTCTAGAGTCACCCCTGGTCCACCTTTATGGCGATATTTCGAAACGGCTAATTGAAGTTTTTTAAATAAATTTTTTTGTCGCAAATGATCCCCGAATCAGATAGAAAATAATAGAAAAAAAATTATTCAAATCGGTGTAGCTGTTTTTCAGTTTTGAACGACCTAACGCACACAAATTCATTTTTATATATATAGATTACAAAAGTCTTGTGGAATTCTCAAAGGTTGTCATTAGAAAAATTTAAATTTATGTTGCATATACGAAAGGGTTCTATAAAAGAAATTTATTTAGGGCGACATTTGGCAAAATATTTTCCATCCACTCTGATTCATATACTGGTGCGTAAAACAACCAAAGCCGCATGAATAATAACAACCAAACTCGTACTATTAGCTAAAATATTGATAAATTTAAGATTTTCAAAATTTTTTTTTTTGCTGTAAATGAACAGTCGAAATAAACTATCGAAATAAAGGAAAGAAAAAATTTTTGAAATCGGTCAAACCATTTTTGATTAATAGCTAAAATATTTCTTAATTGAAGTTTTTTAAATAAATTTTTTTGTCGCAAATGATCCCCTAATCAGATAGAATATAATAGAAAAAAAATTATTCAAATCGGTGTAGCTGTTTTTCAGTTTTGAACGACCTAACGCACACAAATTCATTTATATATATATATATAGATTACAAAAGTCTTGTGGAATTCTCAAAGGTTGGCATTGGAAAAATTTAAATTTATGTTGCATATACGAAAGGGTTATATAAAAGAAATTTATTTAGGGCGACATCTGACAAAATTTTTTCCATCCACTCTGATTCATATACTGGTGCGTAAAACAACCAAAGCCGCATGAATAATAACAAACAAACTCGTACTATTATCTAAAATATTGATAAATTGAAGATTTTCCAAATTTTTTTTGCTGTAAATGAACAGTCGAAATAAACGATCCAAATAAAGGAAAGAAAAATTTTTTGAAATCGGTCAAACCGCTTTTTAGTAGTAGCTAAAATATTTTTTAATTGAAGTTTTTTAAATAAATTTTTTTGTCGCAAATGATCCCCGAATCAGATCGAAAATAATAGAAAAATATTATTCAAATCGGTGTAGCTGTTTTTCAGTTTTGAACGACCTAACGCACACAAATTCATTTATATATATATATATTACAAAAGTCTTGTGGAATTCTCAAAGATTGGCATTGGAAAAATTTAAATTTATGTTGCATATACGAAAGGATTATATAAAAGAAATTTATTTAGGGCGACACCTGACAAAATTTTTTCCATCCAATCTGATTCATATACTGGTGCGTAAAACAACCAAAGCCGCATGAATAATAACAACCAAACTCGTACTATTAGCTAAAATATTGATAAATTGAAGATTTTCCAAATTTTTTTTTGCTGTAAATGAACAGTTAGTCCGATCGAAATAAAGGAAAGAAAAAATTTTTGAAATCGGTCAAACCGTTTTTGAGTAATAGCTAAAATATTTTTTAATTGAAGTTTTTTAAATAAATTTTTTGTCGCAAATGATCCCCGAATCAGATAGAAAATAATAGAAAACAAATTATTCAAATCGGTGTAGCTGTTTTTCAGTTTTGAACGACCTAACGCACACAAATTCATTTTTATATATATAGATAATCAATTAAGTTTTACCTAATAAAGTATGTACAAACAAAATAAGTAACAGAAATTGAAACAAGTGAATTGGCAAAAGTATTCGGCATAAATGACTTTAAATGCACGCTACTCTAATGAAGCATCTGTCCAGTGTACTTTCTATCCTCCAAAGAAAACACTTTATATTTAGTCGCTACCAAAAGATATCAAGCTTTAGCGAATTGAGTACTTATGAACTAGGTATGAATTATATATTATTGAAAAAGGAAATATAAGTACCTATTAAAGAATTAAGTTTTGATGAATTAAGTATTTGGGAATAAGGTATTCATAAATTAGGTGGATACGAATTCGGCTAACTTGAATTATGTGTTAATGAAATAATTATTCTTGAGTCAATTATTCATGAATTGGATGAGTATGAATTATGTTTTTGTCAAATATGGAACATGTGATTTTTGCGAATTGATATGCAAATTTTTACGAATTAGGTTATAATGAAATAAATGGGAATGAATCACATACTTTGGGGTTAAGTTTATTATATAACTATCATTTAGGTTTTACCCCATCAAGTACAAACAGTACAAACAGTGAGTATCTCTCTGCTGCTTGTATGTATGTATGTGTGTACATGATGATTAATGTGTTTATGTACATATACATGTGTGGCTCGCTTCAATGTTTTTATACTCAGTTGAGCAGAGCTCACAGAGTATATTAAGTTTGATTGGATAACGGTTGGTTGTACAGGTATAAAGGAATCGAGATAGATATAGACTTCCATATATCAAAATCATCAGGATCGAAAAAAATTTGATTGAGCCATGTCCGTCCGTCAGCCCGTTAACACGATAACTTGAGTAAATTTGACGTATCTTGATGAAATTTGGTATGTAGGTTCCTGAGCACTCATCTCAGATCGCTATTTAAAATGAACGATATCGGACTATAACCACGCCCACTTTTTCGATATCGAAAATTTCGAAAAACCGAAAAAGTGCGATAATTCATTATCAAAGACATACAAAGCGATGAAACTTGGTACGTGAGTTGAACTTATGACGCAGAATAGAAAATTAGTAAAATTTTGGACAATGGGCGTGGCACCGCCCACTTTTAAAAGAAGGTAATTTAAAAATTTTGCAAGCTGTAATTTGGCAGTCGTTGAAGATATAATGATGAACTTGGCAGGAACGTTACTCCTATTACTATATGTACCCTTAATAAAAATTTGCAAAATCGGAGAAGGACCACGCCCACTTTAAAAAAAATTTTTTTAAAGTAAAATTTTAACAAAAAATTTAATATCTTTACAGTATATAAGTAAATTATGTCAACATTCAACTCCAGTAATGATATGGTGCACCAAAATACAAAAACAAAAGAAAATTTCAAAATGGGTGTGGCTCCGCCCTTTTTCATTTAATTTGTCTAGGATACTTTTAATGCCATAAGTCGAACAAAAATTTACTAATCCTTTTGACATTTGGTAGGGGCATAGATTTTATGACGCTAATTGTTTTCTGTGAAAATGGGCGAAATCGGTTGAAGCCACGCCCAGTTTTTATACACAGTCGTCCGTCTGTCCTTCCGCATGGCCGTTAACACGATAACTTGAGCAAAAATCGACATATCTTTACTGAACTTAGTTCACGTACTTATCTGAACTCACTTTATCTTGGTATAAAAAATGAACGAAATCCGACTGTCACGTCCACTTTTTCGATATCGAAAATTACGAAAACTGAACAAAATGCCATAATTCTATACCAAATACGAAAAAAGGGATGAAACATGGTAATTGGATTGGTTTATTGACGCGAAATATAACTTTAGAAAAAATTTTGTAAAATGGTTGTGACTATGGTAGTTGTAGAAGAAAATGAAAAAGTTCTGCAGGGCGAAATAAAAACCCCTTGAAATCTTGGCAGGTATTACATATATAAATAAATTAGCGGTATCCAACAGATGATGTTCGGGGTCCTCCTGGTGCACATTTTGGTCGATATGTGGAAAACGCCTTCACATATACAGCTACCACCACTCCCTTTTAAAACTCTCATTAATACGTTTCTTTTGATACTCATATTGTACAAACAAGTTCTAGGGTCACCCCTGGTCCACTTTTATGCCGATATCTCGAAACGGCGTCCACCTATGGAACTAAGGATTACTCCCTTTTAAAATACTCATTAACACCTTTCATTTGATGCCCATATCGTGCAAACAAATTCTAGAGTCACCCCTGGTCCACCTTTATTGCGATACCTCGAAAAGGCTTCCACCTATAGAACTAAGGCCCTCTCCCTTTTGAGATACTCATTAACACATTTCGTTTGATACCCATATCGTACAAACATATTCTAGAGTCACCCCTGGTCCACCTTTATGGCGATATTCCGAAACGGCTTCCACCTATAGAACTAAGGCCCACTCCCTTTTAAAATACTTATTAACACCTTTCGTTTGATACCCACATTGTACAAACGCATTCTAGAGTCACCCCTGGCCCACCTTTATGGCGATATCTCGAAAAGGCGGCCACCTATACAACTACCACCACCCCCTTTTAAAAACCTCATTAATATCTTTCTTTTGATACTCATATTGTACAAACAAACTCTAGCGTCACAACTGGTCCACCTTTATGGCGATATCTCGAAACGGCGTCCACCTATGGAACTAAGGATTACTCCATTTTAAAATACTCATTAACACCTATTTAATTTAACTATGTAATTTAACCTATGTAACGGGATTAAGAAATGCAAGTTTTCACATTTGATGTACTTAGATTTAAGGAAATTTTGATTTTTAAATGAATTAAAGGAACTTACTATGGAATTGTAAAAGCTTACCTTATTTCCTGAGGTACTGTGGTAAGTCGGGTCATAGAGTTGCGCTAGGGATTTTTGGGTAAAAGATGGTGCCCCCAATCAAAGGTAGGGAGGGTTAAGATTTCGCACCTTGTATCTCCAACAGATCCGGAGATATTTTCTTTTTCCGACTTTCAAATAACAATGCTGTATATTTTGCTTGCTCTTGACTTAAATTTTTTAGTTACCCGTTTCCTTTTTTTCTTGGTTTTATCCCTAACAAAAAGGTAATTTAGGGACCCTCATAATAAATATTTGTAACAGTTATTGGTAGAAAGAATGTCAAGAATCCCCCCAAAGCCTAATTTAAAGGAATGTGACGCCAGAAGGCAGTGTCTAGTCAGAATACCCGTCATGAGCCTACAGTCCTCTCTTTTTAATGATAGAAGCAACTTTGTTAGTCTAAGGTTATAAGACCTACACACAATCTTCAACACTTTACAGCCCCGCGCTTGAACCCACGCCTTTCCCGCTTGGTCGATCATGTGCACCGCTCGACTTCGCTTAATCTCGCCCAGTCTAATTGGGACGTCTACGAAGCAAGCTTCAAGGGATGCGCCTTTTTTAGCTATTTATATTTATATATTTATTCAATACTGTCTATGAAAGAACATTTCTTACAGACTAATAACAATGGTGTAGGTTACAAAATGAAACATACCTACTTAAAATAAGAGAGTAAAATATTGTTTTCCCAAGGAAAAATCAAAGGAAATACTCTGAGATAGAATATTAAATTCGCGCATAGATCTTGCAAGAGGAGCATTACTGGCAAATTTAGTTTTGACTTTTTCCAGTAAAAAGGATAGGTGACGCGAAGATTTCGCCTTGGAATGTTAAAAGTAATCCTTTCCAGAAGATAAGGACAATCTATCGTACCACGAATAACATTAAACATGAAAGTCAAAGATAAGATTGACCTACGGTTTTCGAGAGATTGTAGGTCAAGTAGCATAATACGGGATCCATAGGGTGGAATGGGAGTATCAAATTTGAGTGACCGTAAAGCGAAATTAATGAACACCTTTTGAATACGTTCTATTCTTTTTATTGATATCTGGTTATACGGCCTCCAGACAAAAACTGCATATTCAAGGTTTGAGCGAACAAAAGTTATATACAACATTTTAAGGGTATAAGGGTCTGAGAACTTGGTGCAGTTCCGACGAATAAAGCCTAGAACAGAGTAGGCCTTCGCAATGATGAAATCAACATGTTTGTTAAAAGACAGTTTCGGGTAAAAAAAAAACTCCTAGGTCCTTTACTTCGACAACATTCTGAAGGACAGTATTAGAAATGTGGTAGGACATACTTTGAAAATGCAAACTTTTAGCAAATGTCATTTTAAAACATTTCTTTATGTTTAAAGGGAGACGAAAACGAAGACACCATGAATGAACAGCGTTGATATCGCATTGAAGCTTTGTTCATCAGAGGCATCTTGGACTTTGGCGAATATTTTGAGGTCATCGGCATAAAGTAAAAAATTTGCGAAGGAGAAGCAGCTACTAATGTCATTGATGAACAAAACAAATAGTAGAGGGCCTAAGACGCTCCCTTGCGGTACCCCAGAAGAGGCAATGAAAGGTTGTGAGAACACACCATCAATGGTAACAACACAACGTCTATCAGTGAGATACGATTTTATCCACTCCAAAAAGCTGGAATGGAAGCCCATAAATGCTAGTTTTTTAAGTAGTACTATATGAGAAGCTTTAGCAAAGGCTTTTGAAAAGTCTGTATATACACAGTCAACCTGGAATCCAGCCGAAAAGGCAGTATTGCAGTAGTCGGTGAACACAGCTAAGTTCGTGGCTGTGGACCACCCTGGTACAAAGCCATGCTGATTATGACAAATAAGCGATTTGGTTGCAAAGAACAATTTGACTTCTACGATGCACTCAAAAAGTTTTGAAACGGAAGAGAGCTTCGAGATGGGTCTATAGTTCCGAACATCATTCTTTTTACCAGATTTCAAAATCGGAACTATGTGTGATACTTTCCAATCATTAATGAAAGTACCTGATGAAAGAGATAAATTAAACATTATTTTAAGCGGTTCGATGAGAGCTGGGCATTTCTTTAGCAAAATCGCCGATAGGCCATCAACGTCGGTCTCAGACGAAGGCTTCAGTGAAGTCAGACCCATCTCTATGTCCTCAACAGACAATACAAGAGAACCAAAATTAAGGTAAGAGCTAAAGTTCGAAGAAAAGTTTGCAGAAGAGGAATTCTCATCAGTAGAAAAGTTTGACTTAAAAAAATCAGCAAACAGATTAGCTACCTCATTGGGCCTTCAGCAGATTTATCGTCGAGGAAAACTGACGTGGGAATAAAAGAACGAGACCATCTGGATTTGATAAAGGTCCAGAAATAGTTCGGATTACTTTTAATGCTGCGCTCATCACAGTGAATGTAATTCTTGTATAGAAACTTATCTAACCGGTTAAATTTGCCAGCAAAGTACTTATATTTATTATAAAAATAAATATTCCTTGTTGTCTGAAATTTTTTGTGAAACTTATTTCTCAGATTTTTAAGCTTTTTTAAATCTTTAGTGTACCCCGGAATTTTATGTGACCGTTTCTTTTTAACTCCTATATTTTCTAAACAAAATTCATGCAAAAAATTTTTAAAATTAGAAAAGCAATTATTAACATTTGAATATGAAAAAAGAGCAGTCCAATTGACTTTTTGTAATAAATTATTTAAAACAGTAAAATCACAATTATTTTATTGGAAAGCGATCACATCACTAGCATTTTGACTAGTAGAAATGTATTCATAACAATCAATACTTATATTTAAAGGTACATGATGCTTGTCACATTGACTTAAAGGCAGCAAGCATTCCGAAATATTGTAATTAATATTATCGCTGACAAAAATTAGATCTAAGATTTTGTTTAGTTTGTTAAAAAACAGATTGATTTGCTTAAGATTAAGACTTAGCATACAATCAATAAAGTATGTCTCGTGAGAGGCAGTTACATTGGATGGCGAAAGAAATGAAAGACAAGAACTTTCAGACCAGTGGACATTACTTAAATTGAAGTCTCCTTAAATGAACAAATTATCATCCATTACATTGTTTTCTGCCAGAGATATAATGTTATCTGCATGCATTTTGTAAAGTTCATGATTACAATTCGGAGGGATGTAAGAGGCCACAATATAGAAGGATCTGGAAGAGTCTTTCAGACAGACACATACCTGATCAAGTAGAGAGTCGTCGTTATTAAGCGTAATTAAATTACCGCGATACTTTCGTTGAACAGCGATAAGAACGCCTCCGCCCCTGCGAGAGCCAGTTTTGGAAGGATCTCTGTCCTTGCGAAAGCCATCGTATATGTTGAGGTCGAAAAATTCGCCATGAAAAAAGTCTGAATTTAGTCTAGTTTCGACTATAACAAAAATATCAAAGTCCATTTGCGCACTAAACGAGTTAACAATATCCGCTTTCGTTCTCAAACCGGATGCGTTTTGAAAATAAATTTTAAGATTAGAAGTGATAGTGGATGACGTAGGCAATTTATTTCCGATGTAGGATGCCATTAGGTTTTTGGTGCTGTCACTCCACGTTTCTGGATTTCGTCCACTTTTTCATTCCCATCTATTCCCATATGCCCTGGGACCAAATATAGATGTATGCTTATCCCTCTCCCGATTCTCTCCAGAGACTGCTTACACTCTAACACGAATTTAAGTGCGGTGCTATGCGAGATTATTGCCTTAATTGCTGCTTGACTGTCAATATAAGTTAACACGGATGCAGCTTAAGCTATTCTATTCCAGGGTTTCTACTGCTTTGGTTACGGCTAATATTTCCGCTTGGAGGACGCTACAGTAATCCGGCAGCCTGTAGTATCTGCTTATTTCCGGATCAGCATAGTATACCGCAGACCCTACTCCTTCCACTACTGTGGAATGAATGAACGCTTTTAGACGTCAAACTGTGAATCCAACATTTTTTCACATATTGTCTGGGCAATTAGACAAATCGCCGTTTTCGGTCCTAGATTATTTTATAGAATAAGTGTAGTAAAATATCCACATGTGTATATACTTACCGGAGAATATGTTTAGATTAACGCTCATATACATACCATGTGCCCTAAAAGTTGCATGTACATATTCGCCTTAATAAAAGCTTAAGATTTACAATAGCATCCTAAAATCTAATTGTATGTAGAAATTATCCCGTACATGTAACAAACGAGAATTTTTCTTTCAACAAAGCGGAAAAAGAATCAAAAAAAAAAATCAAAAATAAAAAAATGCTTTTCTGATTACTTTTGATTTTTTTCAATAATCGTAAAAAATCATGATTTTTTGGCAATGGTAATAAATTTGTAATTGCTTTTTTCGGAAAACCATTGAAATAATCATTGGCCATTAAAATAGGCATCTAATTAATTGATTACTAATGCTAATTCAAATGGATTGGTATGAATTATAATACATTAGTTATTAGTAAAACTTATATCTATGTGCAAATTTTCCTTACCTTTGAGGAAGCAAATATATCAATGATATCATCAAAATTTATCATTTCAAATTTT
The DNA here is from genome assembly GCF_040869045.1 of Eurosta solidaginis. Classification (NCBI taxonomy): domain Eukaryota; kingdom Metazoa; phylum Arthropoda; class Insecta; order Diptera; family Tephritidae; genus Eurosta; species Eurosta solidaginis. The sequence continues at coordinate 17,544,923 of NC_090324.1, forward strand.
TCTTTTTCCACACTTAAAAATATTAGGTCACTTAGACGACCTTGCCCCATCAAAATCAGTTTTAATTTGCAGAATGAACGTTCGCAGCTAGCAATTGGAACTGAGATAGTCAAGAGTATTTGAAGTGCCACTCGGAAGTTTGGAAAAACATCTTCTCCATACGAGATTATAACATTACTGTGAAGTAATATTTGCTAGAAATCAGTTGTAATAAAAATACATATTATCCCGGAAGTTCTGCTTTGCGGATCATTTGACGCCGCCAGTAAGTAGCGCCCGGGGAAAGATGCCCCCTGGCCGCCCCTCCTCCGGCACTACGCCACTGCGTAGTATACCAGATTTTACTTACTTTAATGTGTGAAAATTGACCCTAAGTTTGGGCTCTAGATTACTTCACCTTCTTTAATTTTAAATTCCTTTTCTTTGCGGCACTGAAGCTTTTGTTATACTTTTGGTTATAATAACTCGCTTTATTACATATTTGAAGTAAAAAAATAAAAGCTTTTCTTCAGGCATGCTTAACCAACGAAACGATATCATTTCGTTACGATAATCAACGTTAATAGACGAAACGAAGTCATTTCGTTTCGTTTATTAACGTTAAGATCGTCAAATTAACGAAATGATTTCGTTTCGTTTTCTGCCATATCAAAACGAAATCAAATCGTTTATGTTGATTATTAATTTCAAACTATGCTGGCAAAGCTGATTGATGGCGGAGTCATTAAAGGTGAAAGCATTATCCAAGCTGATTGCAACTTTTCTCATGAATTTTGACAGTACGAACATTTCTCAGAGTATTTTTGACATTACCACCAACGAATTACACAAACAAATTACATAGAGTTTGTGTGTGTATGTGCGCTCGTTGTTGCCACCTTACGGCTTCACCATGGCTATAGCATTGCCAGCATAATTCAAACATAAAGTATCACGTTTTCGTTAACGTTTTTAACGTTAACGAAAGCTTTTCGTTTCGGTTAAAAACGAGATACAATTTATCTTGATAATTTCTTTATCGATAATATTTCGAAGTGTTTCAACGGAAACGGTGGAAATTTTTTGATAAACTATTAGCTTAACGTTAAGGTGCATCCCTGCTTTTCTTAGTTACTACTAAGATGGTGTCACAGTTCACATTTATACTTTTTTTCTTTCACAAATCGAATTTATTTTAAAGGTTTTCTGGAAAAGAACGATTACATTCCAAGTGCCGGCAAAGGACTGACTTTCTCTGCTGCAGTCGACATCAAGCTCAGCTTAAAAAGTCTCGCTAACCTTGACCTTATGTTCACCTTGGACTAGCGGTTACTACTGCTATTGTTCCTGCTTAGTGCAATGTTAATCAATAAGCAAGTAGTAACATTGGAAAATTTGAAATAGTATTCGGCATATGTGACTATAAAAGCACGCTACTCTAAGGTAATATCTGTCCTCCAATCAGCTATTTATAACGAAAACTATATATATTTGGTGCCAAGATATATCAATTATAAGCGAATTAGATATTTACCTACCTACGTACTTTGGGGCTAAGTGTGAATGTATTAAATAATAATCAATTAAGTTTTACCTAATAAAGTATGTACAAACAAAATAAGTAACAGAAATTGAAACAAGTGAATTGGCAATAGTATTCGGCATAAATGACTTTAAATGCACGCTACTCTAATGAAGTATCTGTCCAGTGTAGTTTCTATCCTCCAAAGAAAACACTTTATATTTATTCGCTACCAAAAGGTATCAAGCTTTAGCGAATTGAGTACCTATGAACTAGGTATGAATTATGTAATATTGAAAAAGGAAATATGAAGTATCTATTAAAGAATTAAGTTTAAGCATCCCTGCTTTTCTTAGTTACTACTAAGATGGTGTCACAGTTCACATTTATACTTTTTTTCTTTCACAAATCGAATTTATTTTAAAGGTTTTCTGGAAAAGAACGATTACATTCCAAGTGCCGGCAAAGGACTGACTTTCTCTGCTGCAGTCGACATCAAGCTCAGCTTAAAAAGTCTCGCTAACCTTGACCTTATGTTCACCTTGGACTAGCGGTTACTACTGCTATTGTTCCTGCTTAGTGCAATGTTAATCAATAAGCAAGTAGTAACATTGGAAAATTTGAAATAGTATTCGGCATATGTGACTATAAAAGCACGCTACTCTAAGGTAATATCTGTCCTCCAATCAGCTATTTATAACGAAAACTATATATATTTGGTGCCAAGATATATTAATTATAAGCGAATTAGATATTTACCTACCTACGTACTTTGGGGCTAAGTGTGAATGTATTAAATAATAATCAATTAAGTTTTACCTAATAAAGTATGTACAAACAAAATAAGTAACAGAAATTGAAACAAGTGAATTGGCAATAGTATTCGGCATAAATGACTTTAAATTCACGCTACTCTAATGAAGTATCTGTCCAGTGTAGTTTCTATCCTCCAAAGAAAACACTTTATATTTATTCGCTACCAAAAGGTATCAAGCTTTAGCGAATTGAGTACCTATGAACTAGGTATGAATTATGTAATATTGAAAAAGGAAATATGAAGTATCTATTAAAGAATTAAGTTTCGATGAATTAAGTATTTGGGAATAAGGTATTCCTGAATTAGGTGGATACGAATTCGGCTAACTTGAATTATGTGTTAATGAAATAATTATTCTTGAGTCAATTACACAGGTCAACAAAAAAAAATGTTTTTTCTTGTACATGGGTTTTGCCCTATATATTCGGTTTCTATGTTCAATTCTATAAAAAAAAAAATGCAATTACGAATCATAAATATTTCGTTTTGTAGAAGTTATAGCGAATATATATATATTTTTTTTTAGAAGTTATAGCGATTTGAAAATTTTGCATTTTTGCACCAGGCTAATGTAGGTCCTTTCGCGCTATTTCGGTCGATAGAGGGCGGCGGGTAGCAGCGGTGCATCGAAAAAAGATCTACTTAAAGCACAACATACTCAACTTATAAAAAAACCCAAAAAAATGTGGCTGAGAAACAGTAAAAAGGAGATAAAAGGTCCCAGATACACATGACTTTAGGTAGATTTGGCAATTCGTTAAGTTCATATTAAGAAACTCACCGAAACTTTTACTGACGGATTGGCAGGCCTAGCAATAGAACATGCCAGCCACCTGGTAGTGTTTTTGTAAGTAAATTTTTTTTTAAGAAGCTGTAGTTTCTTGGGTCACTCGTTTGGGCGGCACTATGTTTTTGCATATCACAGAGGAACGATGTCTTCGAAAAGTTGTAAAGGAGCGGCTAATTCGTTTTGCTATATATGTGGTGAGTCTAATCAAAGAAGACAAAAAAAGTTTGATTTGACTAAAAACACAAGGATTTTCGAGACCTACCTAGCCTACTTCGGTCTACCTGTTAAAAACCAGGACAAAAAATGGGCTCCACATGTTTCATGTAACTCTTGCAGAAGCATTCTGGAGCGTAAGTTTATTTTCTCTTTTTTATTGTACAAACTGTTTCATATATATATACATTTATCTACATATATATAATTGCATAATAACTGAAATTGTTATGAAATGCTTTACGTTTTATTATAGTTTGGTACCAGGGTGAGAAAGAGCCATGAAGTTCGCAGTGCCGAGGATTTGGAGGGAACGGAGTAATCCTGACACTGATTGCTATTTTTGTGTAGTGAAACCACTGAAAGGGAAACGTTTAAGGAAAACAATATATCCGGAACTACCATCGACATCCACGCCAGTACCACATTCGGAAGAAAATCCTGTACCTGATCCACCTGTGTTGGAAAAGCAACTATTCCCTCAAGGCAGCTTTCAAACACCGAGTTCATCTGCATACGTACATTCCGAATTCGTTCCTCAATTTGAACCAGGAATACCACATCTCATCAACTCTGAAGATCTCAATGACTTAATAAGAGACTTAAATCTATCAAAAGACAAAGCAGAGTTATTAGCATCGCGGCTTAAACAACGAAATTTACTTACTTCTGATGTTCGAATATCTCGGCAAAGAAAGCGTCGTGAAGAATTTTCTTGTTTCTACAGTAAGGAAGATGGACTCTGTTTTTGCTATGACGTGAAAGGTTTATTTGAAGCAATTGGTATTCCTTGTAATACAAATGAATGGCGCCTCTTTATCGACAGCTCAACAAAAAGTCTAAAAGCAGTTCTACTACACAATGGGAACAAATTTCCATCTATTCCACTAGCACTTCCATACATCTCAAAGAAAATTATGACAGTATTAAAATGCTATTAACTGCAATCAAATATACGGAATACAAGTGGGAAGTTATTGGAGACTTAGTTGGTTTGTTTTTTTACTGGAATGCAAGGTGGATATACCAAACACTCCTGTTATCTTTGCCTATGGGATAGCAGAAATGATGCCGCCCACTATCGCCAAAAACATTGGCCTGAACGTACTGTGTATGGAGTGGGAAGATTTAATATTAAACATGAAGCAATTGTCGATCCTAAAAATATATTGATGCCGCTATTGCATAATAAATTGGGCCTTATTAAAAAATTTGTGAAGGCTCTTAATATTGAGTTTAAAGCTTTCAAATATTTGCAGACTTTTTTTCCAAAGCTGTCAGAGGCAAAAATTAAAGCTGGAGCCTTTGTTGGCCCACAAATAAAAAAAATTATGAACTGGGATATTATCCCGGACCTACTTAGTAATGAGGAGAAACTAGCGTGGAACAGTTTTAAGGCAGTAGATCATGGCTTTCTTGGAAATCTTAGGTATGAAAATTATGATGAGCTGATAACTGGCATGGTTACGAATTTTTTCGTCATCGAATGTAGAATTTCGCTAAAGATGCACATGTTACATTCACATCTGGATACATTAAAAGATAATATGGCAGCTTATTCAGAAGAACACGGGGAGCGATTCCATCACGATATAATGGAGTTTAAAAAACGCTACCAAGGCCAGTATACGGAAAGCATGAGGGGGACTATATTTGGACGTTAATAAGAGAAAATGTTACCGAATATTGCAAGAAAAGCAGGAAAAAGCATTTCTAAACATTTAAACTGTATTCTAAAACTAAATTTATAAGAATAAATCTTAAATTGATTCTTACTATACTAGAATAAATCAAATATATGTCAACTTTTGATGAATTTTCATGTTTTTCGTTTTTCTAATTTTTTTCGAACAAAACCAAATCAAAAATTTTTTATGTTCATATTCTTATTTCTGGGTGCAAAAGCAGTAAAAAATATACGCACGACCCATGTACAAAATTATTGTTGACCAGTGTTATTCATGAATTGGATGAGTATGAATTATGTGAAATCGTGAAATAGGGAATATGTGATTTTTGCGAATTGATATGCAAATTAGATTTTCACGAATTAGGTTATAATGAAATAAATGGGAATGAATCACGTACTTTGGGGTTAAGTTTATTATATAATTATCAATTAGGTTTCACCCCATCAAGTACAAACAAAATAAGTAGGAGAAATTGAATTAAGAATGAGTGAACTAAGAATTTTTAAATTATGTCTGCGCCATTTCAGCATACACGGAAAGGGTATGAATTAATTAGGATTTACCAATGAGGTAGATTAGGTAAAATCGAATGAAGTATGTTAAGAATCAAGAACAAACAACCGACGTTTTTTCGAATTGAACATTCACGAATTAGCTATGTGTCCTGTGATTTCTAACGAATTAGAGTATATGAACTAAATACTGACGAATTAGGTAAACTCGAATTAGGTAATTTTGAATAAGTAGGCAATTTCGATATGCAAGATTGTTTTTAAATAGTTGATCCTGTCATATTAATACACCTGGCTTAAATCAAACCCTGAGGTATTTGAATAAAAAAACTATAGCATTTTATGCCAAACTTAATTGACCGACTAGAATATGTAGTTTTAAAAATTTTATTACTTTCTTTGGTCTCAAAAAACGCCCAACTATCCCGCTATGAGTGTATGCAAAAAGGATGTAGGTATTTACTGCTAACATTTACAATAGTTATTCTATTGTGGCCATATCACCTAATGGCCCAGTAGGGTTAGCCGAACTCCATAGCGCCCGACTATGTTTCTGCGAGTTTTGGGGCATTCAATCCAGGCCGTTCTGCCTATTAAGAGGGCGATAGAATTCCGTTGAGGCTTTTAGTTATTTTTCAGCCAGAAGGTATATTCCCGATACCTTGTGTTGATAATATATAGGGGGAGAATAGAGTATGAGGAGGAAGCAGCTTCACAAGGCAGAATGAAACAAATCGGCATTAAACCGGTCATTTTCTTCGACTTCCGATGCTTTTGACGAAATACTACGTTATCCACATAGTGAACTGTTTGAGAAGACTCGAGTTTATTCCGTTCTTTGGGCACTTTAACGAAGATGAGAAACAAATTTACAGCTAAATGGCCAAAGTGGCAGGAAAAAATTAACCCAACTTTTTCCTGTAGTGTAAACTCGCACTGAAAAACTTGGCATTAAAATTAGATTCAATTACAATTTTTGTTGTTATATCTTAAATGAAAAAATTGTTTAAATTATAATAGAAGAAAGAAAAAATTTAGATAACTGCCAAAGCTCGTTGTATAGATCCAAAATGTATCATAACAATAATAAGATAAAATAATTATTGTTAGGCCTTGAGCTCGATTCGAACCCGCGATATTAAATTAAATTTTTTAATAAAAGCTTTAGTAGTACACAGGAACAAGTAAAACAATCAACATACAAGTATCTATTCTTAACCATCATCTTAGGTTTACAAGCATTTGCTTGCTTGCTACCTATCGCTCATTTGCTGCAACGTCGTCATAACTCAAAAAACATGACTTTTGAATTAATAACATGTAAACGTACCCAACATCATGATCTATGTTGTATAAAAAAATCTTCGTGATCAGTTAAAAATTTAGCACGTGTTATAAAAATGAAAATATGCCTTTATATGCGCAACATATAGCAGTTAAAATCTTTGAATGGCTCTCCTGGAAAATTGCGTTTTTGAGTTATGACGACGTTGCAGCAAATGAGCGATATGTAGACTTTCAGCAGCCTACAGTTACATATATCACCCGAGCACATGCAGGTTAATGGATATTTCCTTATTTCCAACGCTACACAGTTAAGGTGGAGAGCTTTTTTAGGTTTTATCTATCCCTCTCGCCTTTTTCTAAAAAAGTTTTGGTAACACCGGGCCCACACACACACACACACAAAAAAAAGGTCGTTTGCACGAAAACCGTAGGGGTACCATACAAGGTGGCTGCACGATTACATTAAGACAAATATAAATAAAAATTCCATGTACTTTGTTTTTGTAATTCGATGGACTAATGCCAAAATCGTTCTGCGCCGAAAGTGGAAGTGTCAAATAATATTACAAATGAATCAGCTAATTTCTGGTCGCGATATGTGATATGTCACAACGGACGTCTTCATGCTGCCAAATGAGCTTCCCCTACCAGGGCAGCTATGTATATGGTACCGCCAAGCACGAAAACAAATTTAACTTAATGGAATTACATTTTAAGAGAAGATCAGCATCTGAGCCAAAAGGTTAGTTGCTGATGGTTTGATAGCTGAACAGTTGAAGGTGAGGGTGGTTTTGTTCTTTTGTTTCCAACTTACGTATGTATTCTGAAGTTGTAATCGTGTTTTGTCGTATTTAATTGCAAAATAGTAATACTTATCATGTATTTATGCCAAAATACTTGTTCGAATCCTATTGTGTTCCTCCACTGCTAAAGTCGTTATTTAAATACCAAAAATTTGTTGATATGAAGTACTCTAAACTTGTTCGGTTGAAGGTAACCTTTTAAGGCATTCGTATTATGAAAATAATTAAGGGTTCTCATTACTGATCTAGATAAATATCCGAAAATTTTCGTTTCAACAAAGTAGTGTAAATCGGACTATTTTAATCCATATAGCACCCTAAATCCACTTAAATTTCTTGTTAAATCAATAAATTGTTGAAAAGGTACAGTATGCGATTTATCGCTTTCCTCTCGCTTCCACACTCGCATCGATGGTAAGCGATAATCGTCCGATTAACTGTTATTGGATAAAAACACAGTTGCCACTTTGGTTCGCTGGTAAGTTTTATTCATTTGGTTCCTTTGTAGGAAAAGCAGGAACGATTTTGGTACTTTCTTTTCTTTTTTACTGCTACTCTTACACTACCCATAACCATCCATTTACTTCGATATCTTACCACAATTTTTAGACATGTTTAAGACATAATTAAGACAAGAAATAACTAAAATTAATTGTCTGGGCTTAGGATAGACACATTTTTGTTGTTCAAGAAATAGTGGACTTATTAGGAAAACAAGTAAGGAAGGCTAAGTTCGGGTGTAACCGAACATTGCATACTCAGTTGAGAGCTATGGAGACAAAATAAGGGAAAATCACCTCATAGTAAAATGAACCTAGGGTAACCCTGGAATGTGTTTGTATGACATGTGTATCAAATGGAAGGTATCAAAGAGTATTTTAAGAGGGAGTAGGCCATAGTTCTATAGATGGACGCCATTTAGGGATATCGCCATAACGGTGGACCAGGGCTGACTCTAGAATTTGTTTGTACGACATGGGTATCAAATGAAAGTGTTAATGAGTATTTTAAAAGGGAGAGGGCCTAAGTTCTATAGGAGGATGCCTTTTCGAGATATCGCCATTAAGGTGGACCAGGGGTGACTCTAGAATTTGTTTGTACGATATGGGTATCAAACGAAAGGTGTTAATGAGTATTTTAAAAGGGAGTGAATCTTAGTTCTACAGGAGGACGCCTTCTCGAGATATCTCCATAAAGGTGGACCAGGGGTGACTCTAGAATTTGTTTGTACGATATGGGTATCAAATGAAAGGTGTTAATGGGTATTTTAAAAGGGTGTGGGCCTTAGTTCTATAGGTGGACGCCTTTTCGAGATATCGCCATAAAGGTGGACCAGGGGTGACTCTAGAATTTGTTTGTACGATATGGGTATCAAATGAAAGGTGTTAATGAGTATTTTAAGAGGGAGTGAATCTTAGTTCTACAGGTGGACGCCTTCTCGAGATATCGCCATAAAGGTGGACCAGGGGTGACTCTAGAATTTGTTTGTACGATATGGGTATCAAATGAAAGGTGTTAATGGGTATTTTAAAACGGTGTGGGCCTTAGTTCTATAGGTGGACGCCTTTTCGAGATATCGCCATAAAGGTGGACCAGGGGTGACTCTAGAATTTGTTTGTACGATATGGGTATCAAATGAAAAGTGTTAATGAGTATTTTAAAAGGGAGTGGGTCTTAGTTCTATAGGTGGACGCCTTTTCGGAATATCGTTATAAGGTGGACCAGGGTTGACTCTAGAATGCTTTTGTACAATATGGGTATCAAACGAAAGCTGTTAATAAGTATTTTAAAAGGGAATGGGCATTAGTTCTATGGGTGGACGCCTTTTCGGGATATCGCCATAAAGGTGGACCAATGGTGACTCTATAATGTGTTTGTACGATATGGGTATCAAATTAAAGGTATTAATGAGGGTTTTAAAAGGGAGTGGTGGTAGTTGTATATGTGAAGGCGTTTTCGAGATATCGACCAAAATGTGGACCAGGGTGACCCAGAACATCATCTGTCGGGTACCGCTAATTTAGTTATATATGTAATACCACGAACAGTATTCCTGCCAAAATTGCAAGGGCTTTTGATTGCGCCCTGCAGAACTTTTTCATTTTTTTCTACTTAATATGGTAGGCGGCACACCCATTTTACAAAGTTTTTTCTAAAGTTTTTTTTTGCGTCAATAAACCAATCAAATTACCATGTTTCATCCCTTTTTTCATATTTGGTATAGAATTATGGCATTTTTTCATTTTTCGTAATTTTCGATTTCGAAAAAGTGGGCACGGTTATAGTCGGATTTCGGCCATTTTTTGTACCAAGATAAAGTGAGTTCAGATAAGTACGTGAACTTAGTTTAGTAAAGATATATCGATTTTTGCTCAAGTTATCGTGTTAACGGCCGAGCGGAAGGACAGACGGTCGACTGTGTATAAAAACTGGGCGTGACTTCAACCGATTTCGCCCTTTTTCACAGAAAACAGTTATCGTCCAAGAATCTATGCCCCTACCAAATTCCACAAGGATTGGTAATGTTTTGTTCGACATATGGCATTAAAAGTATCCTAGACAAATTAAATGAAAAAGGGAGGAGCCACGCCCATTTTGAAAATTTCTTTTATTTTTGTATTTTGTTGCACCATATCATTACTGGAGTTGAATGTTGACATAATTTATTTATTTATTTATTTTTTTAGTCTAGTAACAAATGTTTACTACAGACACTTATGACTAAATTACAGAGACCAGCTATATTAAGCTATGGAGAACACTAGCAAAAAGAATTTATATTATTACAGATTAAGTAATTTTTTAGTTTAAGTTGAAAAACGTATTTTGAGTCGGACAAATCAATATCCAAAACACTTGAGAAGCAATTAATTTCTGATAGGGCTCTGTTAATAGGCGCTTTTGTGTTATAAACAGTTCTACTCAGCCCTATGAAAAAGATTTCAAAGTGGCGGAGGTTTCTACAGGGAGTATTTAAGCATAGTCTTTCAAGAAGCAGCACGCAGTCAATTTTGCCCGTGAAAAGATCGAAAATGAACAACGAGGCCAAAAGAATTCTGCGATTTTTAGGGATAGTAAGGATATTAGTTGGCATCGAGACTCATAAGACGGGATCGGTTCAGAGAAACGTAATGAAATAAGCGCGAAGCGCATAAAGATTTTTTGAACCCGCTCCAGGCGGTTGATGTGAACTGTGTGGTAGGGCCGCCAAATGAAAGCCGCATACTCAAGTTTGGACCGCACAAAGGACGTATATAAAACTTTGAGTGTGTAGTGGTCAGAGAAGTTTGCGGAATGGCGTCTGACAAAAGCAAGCATTGAAAGCGCCTTAGAAATTGTGAAGCTGACGTGAGTGTTAAAATTAAACTTTGAGTCGAAGTATACCCCCAAGTCTTTAACTTCAAGAGCGTTCGAAGAAAGGTTTCTGCAATATGATAGGAGGTATGAAGTGGCCTCAGCAGTTTACCATACGTCACAGTGTGGCACTTACTTATATTAAGGAAAAGGCGGTTCTTAACACACCAGATATAAAGCTTATTAATCTCAGATTGAAGAACAACGACATCATTATAACAACTGATCTCAGAATAGATCTTGAGATCATCAGCATAAAGCAGAAATTTGGTAGATGAGAAGCAAGAGCTAATGTCATTAATGAACAAGATAAATAGTAAAGGGCCCAGAATACTGCCCTGGGGCACTCCAGAGGTGGCCCAAAATGGGTTCGAATAAACACCGTCAATATTTACAACATTACTTCTGTTGTGCAGGTAAGATTTAATCCACTGTAGGAACGTAGAGTGGAACGCATAACAAGCTAATTTCGCAATTAAAATTTTATGAGAAATTTTATCGAATGCCTTGGAGGAGTCAAGGTATATTGTATCAACCTGAAAACTCTGCCTAAATGCCGCGTAGCAATCCTCAGAAAAGACAGCGAGGTTCGTTAATGTGGATCTGGCAGAGACAAAACCATGTTGATTGGCGCAAATCAGGTGTTTAATACTAAAGTAAAGCTTGTCATTGACAACACATTCAAATAGCTTCGAAGTTGTAGACAATTTGGAAATAGGCCTGTAATTAGAACAGTTACTTTTGTTGCCAGACTTAAAAATGGGATTGACGGATGCTTGTTTCCAGTCATCAATAAAAATACCCGATTCCAATGATTTATTGAATATAATCATTAAGGGTCGTACTAGCGCAGGACAATTTTTCAATAGAATAACTGAAAGGCTGTCAACATCAGTTCTGGAGGAATTTTTAAGTTTTATAATCCCCTCAACTATGTCTGCCTCAGTGAGAGTAAGTGACCCAAAATTATTAGCAGAGGGAGGCTTAATTAACTTGTGTATATTATCTGTATCCTCCACAGTTAAATCATTATCTGTGATAAAGTTCGCCGAGAAGAAGTCAGCGAAGAGATTAGCAGCCTCATTAACAGAATTGGCAGTAATATTATTGTAGCTTACTGATTTCGGTATGCTAAATACGCTCTTCATGGAGTTAATGTAATTCGAAAAGTTCTTCGGATCGCTCTTGATGTTTACCTCAAAATTTCTTAGCATATAAAGACTTATTAAGATTGTTAAATTTTTTCTTATTAACAATATACAAATCATAAAATCGACCCTGATTAGTAAACTTATATTTTTTAAAGAATTTGTTTCTCAAATTTTTTAGATGTTTGAGCTCACTATTGTGCCAGGCACGATTTTTTCGCAAATCTTATGAATTTCATTTTTAAATACATTGAAAGACTTTCCAACTTCACTTTTGCCAAGCATAGCATCCCAATCAACTCCACGTAAAGCAGAATTTAAACGATTAAAATAACATCTTCGAAAATTGAACGATGTTTTCATATTTGATGTAGGAATACAGAAATACTCAAAGAACTGAATTTCAAGCTTTAAGGTCAGGTGATGCAAGTTTGGTGGCGAAATTTAAGACGCAGGTTCCGAGATAACAAAACTAATATTATTAGTTACAAAAATTAAATCAAGAGTGCGATGTAAAGAATTATGGAAACTATTAATTTGAGATAAACTAACCCTTCCAAAATTATCAATAAGATACGATTCATAAGAGCTGTTAATATTAATAGGAGTTAAATAGAGATTGTTTTCAAGAGAGATCCAGCTAACATTACTTAAATTAAAATCCGCCAGTACACATAGCTGCGTTTCTCCTGAATTTCGCTTAAGATTTAAGATATTACTTACATGAGCCTTATAAATACTTTCTGGGCTAGACGGTGGAATGTATGAAGCACAAATGAGCAGTTGACCCAGAGAGCCATGAATCCGCACACAAAGGTGATCAAAAAGCGTGTCATTAACAGTTAAAGAAACAAGCGAGGCCTGGAGACCGACCCGGGCGGCAATCAGCACACCACCTCCTCTATTTAGGCCATTCTTTGTTGCATCTCTATCCTTACGGAAAACATGATAAAGCTTAGGATCAAAAAATTCAGCATCTAAGAAATTACTATTCAGCCAAGTTTCAATGATAACAAATACATCATACTCCAATAAAGAACTAAATAGGCGCACATTTTCGGTCCTGCTTCTAAGGCCAGAAACATTTTGAAAAAAGATATTGATATATTTGCATGGCATGTGATTGAAACTTTGAACTAAGTCCGCTGTTGTAGTTTTGCGTCCTTTTGAAAAAACGGAAGTGGGTGATCTTTACATTGACTGGCCACAACTCAGCCTTCATAACTTTATCAAAGTGCAATTCATCTACACCAAGTTTAAAATTAACATATTTACGGTTCATCGACTCCGATTCCTTAGCAAGCTTGAAACACTGCAGTTGATGCTCATTTAGATTAGTATGTTTAATCACATACTCAATAACATCCTCAGGTTTGACCGAGGGTAAAAAAGAAGAAAGATGAAACCATCTGAAACGAGCAGCTACCCCAAGTTCAGTAGACACACAAGAGCCAATCACGCGCCTCCGTGAACGCCTATGATTGTTATTAACATTATTGTTGTTGTTACCGACATTGTTGTTGTTGTTGTCATTCTTATTATTGTTATTATTATTATTGTCATTAGGCGAGCTAGGTTGGATGTCCAATCCCGATGATGTACTTGATTGCATATTAGGATTCACACCACTAGCAGTAATATTTAACTCATCAGGGTTAACAGCAATTGCAGCAGGTTTTTCCTTAAGTGTGCGCTTCTTTGTAGATTTTGACGCTTTAGCATTAGCAGTATCAGCAGCCTCTGATTTAACAGGATTCGTAGAAGTATAAGTAGCATTGTTACGATTATAAACATCGTCAGCTGAAGAAGCCAATGCATTCACACTGTTAGCAATAACAGTCCCATCGGCAGAAGCTACGTTGCTCACGATAGCATTATTAGCAGACATTGCATGACCCTTAGTAAAATCTGTTAAAGAACATCTATTTTGCCCACTCACACCATTTGACGGTACGAATGGCGAAGTGCCGTTGACATTGCAAAAACCAGGTGATAACATTGTAGGTATAGGGTAAACAGAAGATGTAAAAGACAACGGCAAAGACGAAAGCGCAGCTGTAGCAGACCCGTGGTTATTGTTGTTTGTATTTTCCCGCACACTAACACAAGATGGACTGACGGCACTATGTAAGAATTGTAGGCCATTGGCATTGTTGATGTTATCACTGTTAGTTTTGAGGTTGCTTATCTGACTTGATAAGCGATTTCAGCCCCTCAACTTCCTTCATCAAATCCTCGAATTGAGAGCTGAACAGATCTTTTAAAAAATCTATGCCAAGCTTTTGCGAAGCAGCAATAGAGCCTAAAGAAGATATAAAGCGCTCAGGCAAGTTAACACACCCTTGACATAAGTATACGATGTTACGATTAAGCTTAAATAATTTCACATCATATTCTGAAATCTGGCCATCACAACAGTTTCTATGAAATCTTTTTTGGCAAAAACCTGAACATGGCACAACAAGTGAGTCATTTCTCGCAAAGGCTTTATTGCACTTAGCACAAAAGTCATCCATTTAAGAAAAAATTTTAAAGAAAATCACGGAGCAAACGAAACACGTCTATACGCGATGAAAGCCGAATTACAATTTACTTATATACTGTAAAAATATTAACTTTCCTTTTAAAATTTGACTTAAAATTTTTTTTTTTAAAGTGGGCTTGGTCGTCCTCCGATTTTGGTAATTTTTATTAAGCATACATATATTAATAAGAGTAACGTTCTTGCCAAATTTCATCATGATATCTTCAACGACTGCCAAATTACAGCTTGCAAAACTTCTAAATTACCTTCATTTAAAAGTGTGCGGTGCCACGCCCATTGTCCAAAATTTTACTAGTTTTCTATTCTGCGTCATAAGTTCACATACCAAGTTTCATCGCCTTATCCGTATTTGGTAATGAATTATCGCACTTTTTCGATTTTTCGAAATTTTCGATATCGAAAAAGTGGGCGTGGTTATAGTCCGATATCATTTTAAATAGCGATCTGAGATGAGTGCCCAGGAACCTACATACCAAATTCCATCAAGATACCTCAAAATTTACTCAAGTTATCGTGTTAACGGACGGACGGACGGACGGACGGACATGTCTCAATCGAATTTTTTTTCGATACTGATGATTTTGATATATGAAAGTCATATCTATCTCGATTCTTTTATACCTGTACAACCAACCGTTATCCAATCAAAGTTAATATACTCTGTGAGCTCTGCTCAACTGAGTATAAAAAAGGTGCTATTTTGGTGGTAAGATATTATGATTGGTTATCAAACAATATTCACTACAGATTCTTGTTACTAGTTGATCTTAATAAAAGATAATTCCGATTGAATATAGCACTCAATAGCCATCATCCCGTCGCAAAAATCCTGAGCCAGATAAATAATTTTGCATGTAAAGGCAACAACAACGATTTGAGCCAGATAAATCCAGATAGAAGTCTGGTTCAATTTGTGAGCCAGATAATTTGTTAATTACTTGTCTTTAGTTTGGCAACGCTGCCTTTAATAAACCTACTTTTTCAAAAATAGATGTCGCTGCTTAACCTTTCGCCGTATGAGTTAAATGAAAAACAGCGGCGACATCTGCCTATCACATTTCACGTGTGCAAAAATATCACGACCTCTGCTTCCAAGTCCCTCAATGATCCAGAGCATTCCCGTGAGAATTAAGCGTGATACGGAGCTAGAAAACTAACTGGATGATGGCTAATAAAAATTGTGCTTCAAATACACGTATCTACATCTAAGTTATTTGCTGGACTAGTTACAAAAGCAGCCAATAGTATGGCGGTTAAGCGGATTTAAACTAAATTATGTTTTATATTATGGATTCAGATTTTTAGAAAAGTCATAAAATATATTTGTTTAGTTAAAATTTAAAAAATGAAACTCTTATAATATATTTTAAAAAACTAACCACGGAAAAGATATAAAGAACGAAAGACAGACGCTAAAACAAATGAGAGTCGTTAATATACCCAAGTCTTTGTTGGGGTAAAACTGCTACTAACGCACCGATTCTAGTGTGGTAACAACATTCCTCACCACGGTAACGAAATCATGTAGAAAATTTTACACCCTTTTGGTATTCTACCCGCGAAAGTAGCCGGATAACTTTTTACCCACAAAAGTAGGTGGTTACATCGAAATAACCACACAACAGCTGTTGTTTAGAAAAAGGCAAAACTGAAAAATAAAGAATTGTAAGCGCAAATAAGTAAAGATAATAGTAAAAAAGTGCTGCCTCTTTCTATACATTATATATTTGTATACGTTATGTACTTTCACAGAATAAACTACAATATATGTAGCTATGTCAAAACTTATGCATGAATGTATGTACATACATACACATCGTCTCGTTTATTCGTTAACCTCGTATCTACGAGTGACACATTTTCGGCAAGCCATGGCGGAACAATACAAGGTGGCAGAATGGTGACATACCTACAAACATAAATAAAAATTCCATGTACTTTGTTTTTGTAAACTCGATGGACAAATGTCAAAATCGTACTGCGCCGGAAGTTGATGTATCAAATCAAATAAAAAAAAGTTTATATTCAGCTGTCGCATGTTGCCACTTTGTATCGTTCCGCCATGGATAAAGCGAAGAAAACTAACTTTTAAACTTCACCACAGACATTGGTGAGTTTTTCGGTGATGACAGCGTTACCACTTTGGCCAGAATCGCGAATAAAAGAACTGGTAACGATTTTCGGTTACATAATGTTCTGTGTACTATTTTAGCTGTAACGCTCAGAATCGGGCCGTAAGTATCTTGTTTGCAGCACTCCAGCACTTTCCTTTCCTGAGCTCATAGCCGTTTTGAAAAAGAAAACATTTATAAAGATGGATGTTTCATAGTGAGATAAGAGAAAAAAGAATAATTTTGAAAAGCTTTTACTTTACAATGAAATATAAAAAAATGTACTAAAAAGGTAAAAATCGCTGTATTCATATTTTAAGATATAAAAGCGTGGCCGCTCATTAATTATTGGAATTCAAAAGGGCTTACTTTTCGACTTCGTTTACTATAATCTGACATCACGTAACGAATTTTTTACAGAACTTATTAAGTCTAATCTTTTATGATTTAATTTCGTTCAGACTTTTGTTCTCAGCTTGTATTCAAAGAGCGTTCACACTTTTCCCTTCCCCAAGGCCTTCGGGGAGTGTCCCTATCGCTACAACAACAACAACTAGAACTAACCTACCTTTCTCATTCCAAAAAAGATATCGATATAATAATAACACATTTGCAATAGATACCAAAAATAAAGGCGCATGCAAGCTTCAGCTTCTAATCTGAAATTTCGGGGTAAAGCTCTTATATGCCTGCAATTATTATTATTGTTGTTTTTGATGTATGCCTTTGTCCATATATATCAGGTGTATGCATATGAAACCGGTATTGGCATCTAGTGGTCAGTAGGCACAATTGCAGGAACAGTCAAAACTTACCATTAGCGCTAGTTGGCGTCTTATGATCTGTCAACAATATGCAATACCAAAAATTTCAAGCTTCATACAACATCGTGTTTTCTTCGCTCTTGAAAATGTCAAAATACGTCCCTTCGAACAACGATTTGCGGGAGCATTAATTTTCTGCTTCCATTTGGGTAAATCGGCGATAGAATCTCATCGAATGCTTGTCGAAGCTCCCGGAGTGCACGCTCTTGGTCGTACGCAGTATAATGAGTGGTTAAACAAGTTTAAAAGTGGTAATTTTGATGTGAGAAACGCTGACCGCGGAAAACTACCGAACCTGTTCGAGGACTTTGAATTGCAGGCTTTGCTGGATGAAGACGATAGTCAGACGCAAAAATAGCTCGCAGAACAACTAAATGTATACCAGACAACCATTTCCAGACGTTTGAAATCCATGGCAGAGATCATGAAAACCGGAAGATGGGTCGTTTTTGCATCGGATCTTTACTGGCGATGAAAAGTGGATTTATTTCATGAATTTCAAAGGCAAGATATCGTATGTGGACCCTGTCCAAGCAGAACAATCGTCCCCAAGACCAAATCGCTTCGGAAAAAAGACAATGCTCTGTGTTTTCTGGGATCAGCGTGGTGTTATCTTTAGCCAATTTGAACAGTGCTCTGCGACAAAAACGCCCAGAATATGAAATTAGGCATGACAAAGTGATTTTAATCGATGACAATGCACCATCACACCGAACAAAACAGACTCGAGAATTGGTTGAGTCGTACAGCTGGCAACCGCTACCCCACCCAGCTTACTCAAAAGACTTGGCTCCATCCGACTTTCACTTATTTGCATCGATGGGGCAGGCACTTAGCGAACAGCGCTTTACTTCTTAATGTTGGAAAATGGCTCGGTGACTGGTTTGCTTCAAAAAGACAAAGACTTTTTTCGGCGAAGTAAATTGCCTGAGAGGTGGTCAAAATGTGTAGCTAGCGAGGGCGCTTACTTTGAATAAAATATTCGTTACCATTCTCTTGAAATAAATGTGTTTTTTTTTATAAAAATACCGGTTTCATATGCATACACCTGATATATGGTAAAACATTTCAATGTATACGTACCAATTATATAGGTAAAGGACTGGTAAAATGTATCCATATGCAGTAATGTAGATTTTATTTTTGTTTAGGCTATTTGAGTTAAAGCAGATTTTTTTTTTAACATAAGCACATGTTTTGTTATTAATTAGTTAGTTTCTAGGCCAAATGAAAAAAGTGGAATCTTTTTGTAATTCATCTTTTTTTTCTAAAAATATTGGTCGCAAATGACTATGTGGTGTGGCAACCGTGTAACAAAAACTGGCGTAAGGGTTGAAAGCAATAAGGAATACGACGGCAGCGCTGCTTTTACTCCTGAAAGATGAACCTTACAAATAAATAATGGACCGGGCTTCCTTTAATTTAAAATTTTTTCCATAAAATTGGCGGGATGGGACCTACGTGTTTTGAATTTGAATTTATTTCTTTTTTCGTTATTGTACAACTAAGACTATTAGATATTTATTATGTACATCAGCAAAGGGAATTACTAACAATAGTTGGAAAATAATACTAATGGAGGTAGCCGACGTCACCAAGAAGGTGTTAGAAGAGGACCAACAGCCAAATGGTGCTGCGAGCCGCACAGAGGAACACTCGGCACAGCACTTACGACCTGAAAAAAGAAGTCCCGCGTATACCAAGCGGAAATTGCAAAAAGTGGGAGAGGCTGAAAGGGGCCTCGAAAACTCTAAACAAAAAGGGCAAGGGGAGAATGGCGATGTCACGACGAAAGTGCTGGAGCGCGACAAACTGCCCAATGGTTATGAGAGTACTACAGATAAACCTCCAACACAGTAAAGTGGCGTCGATCGAACTCCTCCAAACCCTTGAGGAGGGTTCGTTTGACGTGGCGCTTATCTAGGAGCCGTGGCTCTCATCGAGAGGAAAGGTTTCTGCGGATTTGGCGTTTACTAGGCGCAAATGTAAGGACGGGTGCGAGCTGTAGTCATGGTAAGGAAAAAGCTGCATTCATATATGCTGCCTAATTGCACTACTGAGCACCTCGTAGTGGTGGCCGTTGAGCAAAAGAATAAGCAGGCATTTATCCTGGCATCCTGCTACATGGCCCATGCTGCGGAGGTTCCACCGATGGTGTGCAAGGGGATAGTTCAGAACGAAGGGCGCAAAGGGCAGTTGGTCATAAGCGCGGAAGCAAATGCGCACCACAGTGCGTGGGGAGGAGATACGAATGAGAGAGGCCTCTATTTTGTTATATCCTGCAAACCAATTTGCAGATAGCCACCAGGGGAAGTGTCCCTACATACACTGGTCCAACATACAGTAATGTGATATATCAAGGTATGATTGGTTTGCTCTTGATAGACCATATTTCTCCGACCATGCGTATATCAGCTTCAACGTCCCCTTATTGAGGGTAGGGAAGGGAGGAACCTTTAGAATCCCTAGATCAACGAGCTGGACGAAATTCCAGAAACCGGTAGAAACAAAACTGGGAAAACCCAAAGAGGTTGCCAATGTGGGAGAACTGGAGGAGTCTAATGAATTCCTAAAAAGGGAATTAAAATGTGGTTATTTTTCTTATCGATATTTTCTATTCTATAGGGAATTAATGTAAAATTATTTTTCCTATCATTATTTTGTTTTTATTAGGAATTAAAGTGTATTTATTTTTCCTATCTATATTTTATGCTCTACATGGAATTAATGTGTAGTTATTTTATCTATCGATTTTTCTACTCTATGGAGCCCCTTATATCTACTATCTAACTTATGACTGCTTCCGTCTTTAACTAATACTAAGTGTAAACATAGGAGACTTATTTCCTTACTTTGACTATCTCTATCAAACAAAAAGCTTCTGCATTATTATTCCATTTCATTTGAGTCAGACTAAAATTAAAACATATAGAATAAGAAGATTGTAACTAATCATAAGGAAATCGATACTACTCTAAAAGACGAGGGTTTCCGAACAAAAAAATTTAGTAGCTACAGTTGTTGTTATTTGTAGTATTTGTGTAATAGAAGTGATTAAACCAATGGATAAAAGGAAACGTACGGTGGATGCAAATTTTTATTTCTAAATATACTTTTATATCATCTTTCATATTTTTCAGCAATAATTTTGTCTCATCTTGTTTGTCCTTAATTTTCCCGGGATTTGTCACATTCATAACCTCTGGTGTTAGTGCTATTTTTAGGTTTTTGAGAACTTTGGTACCTATTTCTTTAAAGTTGTCTACTCGAATTTTTATTATTCTTGAACAGTATGTCTCCTACGGGACAACTGTATTTTTATTTTTCACAAGTCCTAGATTGCGGCATTTCGATCGATTGCGGCAAGTCAATCTTTACCATACCAATCAGATTGCTTTTATTTATTATGTGACATGTCTTCTAATTGCAAATTTATTAAGCGCTTCATATACTTTATGGTTTTCATTGTAACTTTTAGTTTCTTCCTTTCTGTTGTTATTATTGTTATTGGCTGGGTTTCTGGTTTCTGATCTTTATAGTATTTTGCATGCTTCCACCGATATAAGATTTTTAATCAGGCATTATTTTGTGTAAAATTATTGTTCTATTGCAGCCCCAGTACCAAATTTTGGGTTGTAACCTCAGTACTATTGCTTGTGAATTTTGATATTGGTATTACTTCATGACTATCTTTGATTTATTTAAAGTTATAATGAGCATCAAAAAGAAATGTATGCAAATTCTTGGTTTGCCATCGAATTTAGACAGTGCTGATGAACTGTCTCTACTGTTGATTGAGGCATTTTGAAGGTTATTGTTTGCAACGGTTTATTTCCAATTATTTGCTGCACTTCCTCAAAATCGGATAGAGTTTTAAATAGTAAGGTAAAAGGTTTTAAATAATAAGGTACTAAACTTGATGTTTACATTTAGTTCAAATGAAGTTTTTTTGATACGCTCTTAAATGCTTTTCAGATGTCTATATTTATTTTGAAACGGTTTTAATTAGCTTGACATGCAGGCTGGCTGGTTGGCTAGCAGGCTCGCACGAATTTTGTAATTGAAATTTAAGTAACTTCCCGATAAGCTACAAGCTTGAAACTTGGAATATAGTTCAGAACCCGATGACAATGCGAGAAAAAAAAAACTCCGATAGGTGACGAATGGATCGAACTATTTCAAAAAATCGTATTTGTGGTCCGATTTTTTATATTTGGAACACATAATACATACATGAATAGAAAGCGACCTATGAAAAAAATCGCCGCTAGGTGGCGCAACGATCGAGATATTCAAAAAAATCGGAACACATAAACATACAATAATAGAAAGTGACCTATGAAGAAAAAATAGGCGCTAGGTCGCGCAAGGATCGATATATTCAAAAAAAATCGTATTTGTGGTCCGATTTGGCTCGCTCATATTTGGAACACATAATACATACATGAATAGAAGCGACCTATGAAAAAATCCTATTAGTGGTCCGATTTGGCTCATATTTGGAACACATAATACAAACAAGAATAGAAAGTGACCTATGAAAAAAAAAAAATTGGCGCTAGGTGGCGCAAGGGTCGAGATATTCAAAAAATCGTATTTATTTATTTATTTATTTATTTATCTCGTTTTAATCTAGAAAATGTGAACATTTTCATACAGATTACAAGAAGACACACAGTTATTTAATCGTAAAAACTAAAAGTTACCTAAAAGTTTACGTACATAAGTCATTTAATATCGATTTAAACATATGTTTTGTGGAGGAAAAGTCCAGACCCACAGGATTTGATAGCATATTAAACTCTTTTAAAGCTCTTGAAATTGGAGCATTAGACGCGTAATTTGTTCTAACCGTGTCCAGCCAGAAAGTATCGTGATTGCGTAGACTCCTCTGTGGGATGTTGAAACAAATTCTGGCCAGCAGAAATGGGCAGTCAATCGCTCCACTTATCAAGTCAAAAACAAAGGTGAGAGACAGAATATAACGTCTGCTGTTTAACGATTTTAGGCTTATGAGCAAACAGTGACTTCTGTAAGAAGGAATCGGGTCATTGAAATGCAACGACCGTAGGGCAAAGCGAACAAAAACTTTTTGCACACGTTCAAGCCTGGTAATGTGACAATTATAGAATAGCCTCCAGATAAAGACGGCGTATTCTAATTTAGACCGCACAAGAGAGGTGTATAGCAATTTTAATGTGTAAGGATCGGTAAAATCAGAGCTAAATCGTTTGATGAAGG
Organism: Eurosta solidaginis; assembly: GCF_040869045.1. Lineage (NCBI taxonomy): Eukaryota > Metazoa > Arthropoda > Insecta > Diptera > Tephritidae > Eurosta > Eurosta solidaginis. Next base: position 17,567,760 of record NC_090324.1, read on the forward strand.
CAAGCGTTGATTATGCCTTCGCTATTATGTAATTCAAATGGGTTTGAAACAGAAATTTACAATCGAATACAACACCAAGATCAGTAATTTCACTTAAAGTGGATAATCGAAGACCATAGATTTTATACCATGTGGGTAACGGACAGCGAGACTTTGAGTAGCAAACATATGAGCACTTTTTTGTATTAAGATTCAACTTATTACGTTTACACCAGTCGGCAACATTATCTATGTCAGATTGTAGCCTTACCATGTCTTCATTGCTCGTAATTGTCGAAAAAATCTTAAGATCATCAGCGTACAACAGAAAATTTGCGTAATTGAAACAGCTGTTTATATCATTGATGAAAATTACGAAGAGAAGCGGGCCCGGTATGCTACCCTGTGGAACCCCAGAAGTCGCAATGAAAGGATCAGATGATGCCCCATCAACCGTAACCATGCGAGAGGAGAGATAGGATTCAAGCCATTTTAAAAGAGTGGAATGAAATCCTAGAGCTGTCAGTTTCAATAATAAAATTGTGTGGTTCACCTTGTCAAAAGCTTTTGGAAAGTCAGTGTAAACTGAATCAACTTGAAGGCGATTTTGAAACGCAGAAATGCAGTATTCCGAAAATACGGCGAGGTTTGAGACTGTTGAGCGACCTTTAACAAAACCGTGTTGTTGAGCGGAGATCAAGTGATTTACCGTAAAATAAATTTTATTTTTAACTATAACCTCAAATAGTTTTGAGACTGAGGATATCTTTGAAATTGGCCGATAATTCGCAATATTGTTCTTATTACCACTTTTAAACACTGGAGTGATAGAATTGACTTTCCACGCATCAATAAACTCTCCTCGTTCAAGTGATTTACTGAACAGAACTAACATTGGGGAAGCAAGGGCAGAACATTTTTTAATAGGTATGAAGACAACCCCTCCACATCGGTTTTAGTAGAAATCTTCAGTTGTCGGATTCCTTCTTCTATATCAGCGAGCGTTAGGCTTAGCGATCCAAAATTTATTGGGGAATTTATGTTCGTGTAACACACCTGATCAAAGTCAGTGCCAGCTTCGAAGTTTGATTTGAAGAAATCAGCAAAGAGATTAACAGCTTCAATAGTGGAGTGCACTTTGGTCTCATTGAGATAGACAACAGAAGGTATACTCGAACACGATTTTCTGGAATTGACATATCTCCAAAATGATTTCGAGTTTTGCTTTATATCCGATTCGAACTTACGAGTATAATTACGCTTCAAGTCCCTGTTCATGTATTTAAATTTACTTGAATAAAACAGAAATTTCTTTTTATATATAACAGATTTGGACAATTTAAACTTCTTGAAATATTTGTTTCTTAAATTCTTAACTTTTAACAATCGTTTCGTATACCAAGGTATTTTATATCTGGGTTTCTTAAGGATTGGGATGTGCTTAACGCAGATCTCACCTAACTTATATTTAAAGATTTCAAAGCAGTTGGCAACATCAACGTTGGAAAATATTGAATTCCAATCAATGGCATCAACTGCAAGGTTTACCATATCGGCATCCATTCGACTGAAGCAGAAATTAGTAACTTGTTCATCATAATGAACCGAATTAAACTCATAGAATTCGATCTTTAAAACGAATGGTATATGATGAATACCAGGAGTAGATAAAGGATCAAGGCATTCAAATAAAGAAAAATGTACATTATCGTTGACAAAAATTAAGTCTAAAATACGAGAAAGCCGATTTCGAAAACCATTTATCTGAGAAAGGCCGCAACTGGATAAGTTATCAACCAAGTAGGATTCAGATATATTATTTACGTTATTTGCATATAGCTCATTACTATCATCAATATAAGACCAAACAATATTTCCCAAGTTGAAGTCACCCATGACACAGATACTGTCATTATTATGACTAGATGCTACTGCTAAAATATTGTCCACATGTGCTCGGTATAGCATATCGTTGCTTGTCGGAGGTATATAAGAAGCGCAGATTAAAATGTTTGAAACGCCTTTTACTGCCACGCAGAGCTGATCCAATAATGTATCATCATTCTTTAATTTCACGAGTGACGAACGAAATTTCCGATTAACTGCTACAAGAACACCTCCGCCTCTACTGTGACCAGTTTTAATATAATCACGGTCCTTTCGAAACACATTGTATAAATTCGAATCGAAATATTCATTATTTATTTATTTATTTATTTATTTATTTATTTATTTATTTATTTATCTCGTTTTAATCTAGAAAATGTGAACATTTTCATACAGATTACAAGAAAAAAAATAGACACACAGTTATTTAATCGTAAAAACTAAAAGTTACCTAAAAGTTTACGTACATAAGTCATTTAATATCGATTTAAACATATGTTTTGTGGAGGAAAAGTCCAGACCCACAGGATTTGATAGAATATTAAACTCTTTTAAAGCTCTTGAAATTGGAGCATTAGACGCGTAATTTGTTCTAACCGTGTCCAGCCAGAAAGTATCGTGATTGCGTAGACTCCTCTGTGGGATGTTGAAACAAATTCTGGCCAGCAGAAATGGGCAGTCAATCGCTCCACTTATCAAGTCAAAAACAAAGGTGAGAGACAGAATAGAACGTCTGCTGTTTAACGATTTTAGGCTTATGAGCAAACAGCGACTACTGTAAGAAGGAATCGGGTCGTTGAAATGCAACGACCGTAGGGCAAAGCGAACAAAAACTTTTTGCACACGTTCAAGCCTGGTAATGTGACAATTATAGAATGGCCTCCAGATAAAGACGGCGTATTCTAATTTAGACCGCACAAGAGAGGTGTATAGCAATTTTAATGTGTAAGGATCGGTAAAATCAGAGCTAAATCGTTTGATGAAGGCAAGTGTTGAATATGCCTTCGCTATTATTTAATTCAAATGGGTTTGAAACAGAAATTTACAATCGAATACAACACCAAGATCAGTAATTTCACTTAAAGTGGATAATCGAAGACCATCGATTTTACACCATGTGGGTAACGGACAGCGAGACTTTGAGTAGCAAACATGTGAGCACTTTTTTATATTAAGATTCAACTTATTACGTTTACACCAGTCGGCAACATTGTCTATATCAGATTGTAGCCTTACCATGTCTTCATTGCTCGTAATTGTCGAAAAAATCTTAAGATCATCAGCGTACAAAAGAAAATTTGCGTAATTGAAACAGCTGGTTATATCATTGATGAAAATTACGAAGAGAAGCGGGCCCAGTATGCTACCCTGTGGAACCCCAGAAGTCGCAATGAAAGGATCAGATGATGCCCCATCAACCGTAACCACACATTTACGAGAAGAGAGATAGGATTCAAGCCATTTTAAAAGAGTGGAATGAAACCCTAGAGCTGTCAGTTTCAATAATAAAATTGTGTGGTTCACCTTGTCAAAAGCTTTTGAAAAGTCAGTGTAAACTGAATTAACTTGAAGGCGATTTTGAAACGCAGAAATGCAGTATTCCGAAAATACGGCGAGGTTTGAGACTGTTGAGCGACCTTTAACAAAACCGTGTTGTTGAGCGGAGATCAAGTGATTTACCGTAAAATAAATTTTATTTTTAACTATAGTCTCAAATAGTTTTGAGACTGAGGATATCTTTGAAATTGGCCGATAATTCGCAATATTGTTCTTATTACCACTTTTAAACACTGGAGTGATAGAACTGACTTTCCACGCATCAATAAACACTCCTCGTTCAAGTGATTTATTGAACAGAACTAACAATGGGGAAGCAAGGGCAGAACATTTTTTTAATAGGTATGAAGACAACCCATCCACATCGGTTTTAGTAGAAATCTTCAGTTGTCGGATTCCTTCTTCTATATCAGCGAGCGCTAGGGTTAGCGATCCAAAATTTATTGGGGAATTTATGTTCGAGTAACACACCTGATCAAAGTCAGTGCCAGCTTCAAAGTTTGACTTGAAGAAATCAGCAAAGAGATTAACAGCTTCAATAGTGGAGTGCGCTTTGGTCTCATTGAGATAGACAACATAAGGTATACTCGAACACGATTTTCTGGAATTGACATATCTCCAAAATGATTTCGAGTTTTGCTTTATATCCGATTCGAACTTACGAGTATAATTACGCTTCAAGTCCCTGTTCATGGATTTAAATTTACTTGAATAAAACAGAAATTTGTCTTTATATATAACAGATTTGGACAATTTAAACTTCTTGAAATATTTGTTTCTTAAATTCTTAACTTTTAACAATCGTTTTGTATACCAAGGTATTTTATATCTGGGTTTCTTAAGGATTGGGATATGCTTAACGCAGATCTCACCTAACTTATATTTAAAGATTTCAAAGCAGTTGGCAACATCAACGTTGGAAAATATTGAATTCCAATCAATGGCATCAACTGCAAGGTTAACCATATCCGCATCCATTCGACTGAAGCAGAAATTAGTAACTTGTTCATCATAATGAACCGAATTAAACTCGTAGAATTCTACCTTTAAAACGAATGGTATATGATGAATACCAGGAGTAGATAAAGGATCAAGGCATTCAAATAAAGAAAAATTTACATTATCGTTGACAAAAATTAAGTCTAAAATGCGAGAAAGCCGATTTCGAAAACCATTTATCTGAGAAAGGCCGCAACTGGATAAGTTATCAACCAAGTAGGATTCAGATATACTATTTACGTTATTTGCATATAGCTCATTACTATCATCAATATAAGACCAAACAATATTTCCCAAATTGAAGTCACCCATGACACAGATACTATCATTATTATGACTAGATGCTACTGCTAAAATATTGTCCACATGTGCTCGGTATAGCATACCGTTGCTTGCCGGAGGTATATAAGAAGCGCAGATTAAAATGTTTGAAACGCCTTTTACTGCCACGCAGAGCTGATCCAATAATGTATCATCATTCTTTAATGTCACGAGTGACGAGCGAAATTTCCGATTAACTGCTATAAGTACACCTCCGCCTCTACTGTGACCAGTTTTAATATAATCACGGTCCTTTCGAAACACATTGTATAAATTCGAATCGAAATATTCATTATCAAAGAAACTCTCGTTTAGCCACGTCTCAACGAGAACAAAAATATCATAGTCCAGGTGCGAGCTCAAGGCATAAAGCAGCTTAGATTGGGTTCTCAACCCAGAAACATTTTGATAATATATTTTTAATTTTTTGACAGGATTGTTATTAACGGAACTGGTTATCGTTGTTGTGTTGATACACCTTCTTGGTGAAAAAAACGAAACGGACGAATTTTCACAAATTCAGGCCATATAGCTGGATTAAGCACCTTATCAAATGAACATTCCGAAACACCCAACTTGAAATTGACTTTGGTTAAGCTATCTATGGGAATGTCTTTCTTTACCAATGTATGACATATCAATAAATTGGGTTCAATTTTAGCATGACTTGAAACATACGATAATATATCAGATTCCTTAATAGTAGGCGAAAATGGCGAAATATGCAGAAACTTGAAAACTGGAACTACTTTTAACTCGCTGGTATTACAATTACCAATAACAATGGGCTTACTTAATTTCCTTCGAGTACTTTTTGCTTGAATTTCCCGCTGGGTTACTTGGCGCACTTTGGATGCTGGTACATTTACCGAAGCAACAGCAGATTTAGCAACAGATGCAAATGTAGGCGTAGCAGAGGCTTGCGACGCAGCATGAGGTGTTACTGCTAGCTTACGCTTAACATTTTTAGTGCCTGCAGCATTACGCACTTTAGATTGGGACGTTGACGTCATTTCACTATCAATAGGTACATCATTGACAGAAGGGGAAGGCAAAATAGTAACGTCATCATTTGTGCTCATTTGAGGTTCTGACTCATTTGCAATTATGTTTTCCTTTATTTTTGAATTTATTGGCTTTACACTCTCAGCATTCGCAGCAATAATTTCAGCGGTTGTAGGCTGCTTTGGTAGGTTAATAGCTAATTTAGCAACAATGCTACTAAGATTTTTAACCTCAATAGTTAGTGTTGAGAGAGCGGAATCTTTAGCATCAACTTTACTAAGCTCATTAGCAAGAAAAGCAATTTGATGCTTCGGATTATGCACATCTTCACTGACATCAGATATATTATTTGTTTTAAGCGACAGAGTTGACAGGGGCTGCGAACGTATAGATGAGCGCCTCTCAGCTGAGCAGGCTTTGCAGAAAAAAGGCTTTCCTGAAGTGAGCAGAAAATCCAAGTCACTCAGAAGAAAACCTACACATTCAAGGTGAAAAAACTTTTTACATCCATTGCACTGCACTTTTGGATTCTCACGATTCACTTTTTGACCGCAGTTGCACGGCATATTAAGTATTATCACTCTCTGATTTATGTTTGTGTTAATGTATGTTCGTTGTGCAGAAATTATGATTTGATTGGTATCATTTAATTTATCCAACCTTCACTCTAATAGTATTGCACTTTGTCTTTTTTTATTATTTTTTAAATTTTACCCAAGAGAAAATACGAAAAAAAGACTATAGAGTCATTTTTATTTTATTTTTAAACTCATAAAGTGTACAAAACACAGAGCGATTAGTAAAACACGTCCGAACAAGATGAGCAATACTCTACTCAAAGCTAGAAAATAATTAAGTATAAATAAGTATTTGTGGTCCGATTTGGCTCGCTCATATTTGGAACATATAATACATACATGAATAGAAAGCGACCTATGAAAAAAACGCCACTAGGTGGCGCAAGGGTCGAGATATTCAAAAAAATCGTATTTGTTGTCCGATTTGGCTCATATTTGGAACACATAATATATACATGAATAGCAAACGGCCTGCGAAAAAATCGCCGCTAGGTGGCGCAAGGATCGAGATATTTAAAAAAATCATATTTGTGGTCCGATTTGGACCATATTTGGAACAAATATTACATACTGTTCGGTAGATGTGACATCAAAATATTTTGTAATTCCAGGAGGGACAAGCATACGTGGCGTAGAGTCTAGTAAAGTCTTTGAAAGGATTATGTATTGAGGATTTAGGTTGTAGCAAATTGCCAGAAAAGAGTCCGTGTAATAATGAGTCACTAAATGAACTAAGTATAATGAGAAATAATAGTCAGTTAAATAAAGACTAAGAACTTGAAAATAAAATAATTTAAAAAAAAGTATTAAGTTAAACGGTTTTATTGAAAACAATACTTACACGAACAAATGATAATACTAAACGCTACAAAATAATTAGGAAGGTCCTAGGTACTAGTCATCATACTCCTCATCAATTTAGGGCGTTGATCAGATAATTAAATAAAAGCGTTGGACGCGTAAAATTTCTATTGATAGTCATATATAAGACCAACTGAACCTTAATGAGGTTATGCTGCGACTAACATTTGAGAAATTTAAATTATTTTATTAAACGGTTTTATTTATGTAGCTTGACTTAACAGGCCGGCCGCACGGCCGTTGTGAACGAATTTTGTAATTAAAACTTCAGTAACTTCCCTAGACCTAGGTGGCGCAAGGATCGATATTGTTACGAATATTAGCAAAACTAAGGAATGCTGCCAGCTCTAAGCCGATGCTAAGCAGTGACGTGAATGCACAGCAATAATTCAATCATCATGTATCTACATAAACGAAACAATAACTGCATCTACATATATGTACCATGTACGTATACGAGCAGGGGAGAGTCAATGCACTAACACATGCATATATCTGAGATACTCCTATAAGTATGCAATGAAAAAAACTATAAAATTGTGCAATTGTAGTTACAGCTGAGAAGTTTGAGAGCTACTGGACTAGTAGATTCTGGAAGCGCGTAGAAGATGTATAAAATTGTGCAATTTTAGTTATAGCTGAGAAGTTTGAGAGCTCATGGACAATGCTAGTAGATTCTAGAAGATGCGTACGAGGAAACCAAAGAGTATAAAAGGCGACAGATGTAGAGGCGCTGTAATTCAGTTTAATTTGAGTTGTCAAGCAGTCACGACTAAGACGATATCTAGCGAACAATAGCAGTATTATTTTGAAAGTCAGTTTCATTTAAGCTATCAGTTTGGTTATTAAGCTATTCGTTGCACAGTTTGAGTGTTATTGTGGAGTATTTTAATAAAGGCCATTTTTCCATTATTCAATATTGGAGTTATTTATTCAACAGTTTAGCGATACGAACCTAGCAAAAGGGCAAATAAGAGGATTCGCAGCAAATTCGTTACAATTGGTGTCAGAAGTGGGATTGTTGAATAAATTCCGAGGACTTCGAATACAACTTGGACATGGCAAAGTTAAGTGAAATGAAGATCCCGCAACTGAAGAAGGAGTTGGAGAGCCGTGGATTGAATACAACCGGCATTAAACTCGAACTTCAGGCACGACTACGCAATGGCAATGGAATTAGAAGGAATTGACGTGGAAGAGTATGTCTTTCATCTTGATGGCGATGAGACAACCAAATTGGAAGAGAAAAATGAAACACCGCAGACAATGGCGAACACATACTTGAACATGATATTGGCTGCAATATCGGCACAAATTTCCGAAATGTCATCACAAATATCCACCAACATGTCATCACAACTGGAAGAACAAAAGACAAGTATAGCATCCCAACTGGAGTGGCAAGAGACACGTATAACATCTAAGATGGAAGCACAAGAGGAGCGCTTATCATTGCAGGTGGCGCAAATGTCTTGGCAGTTGGAAGCACAGGAAGCAAGGGTAACATCAAAGCTGGAAGCACAGGATACAAAAATTGTTCAGCTCGAGGACAAAATTGATGCTGAGATAGAAGCTTTGAAAGGTCGTATACAGGAGTTGCAATTAAGTCGCCCAACAGTTTCAGCGAGTAATACAAAGGTAAAGACACCATCCTTTGACGGTTCTGTTTCTTTTCAGGTCTTTAAGCTACAGTTTGAGAAGACCGCAGCAGTGAACCACTGGAATGCCGAAGAAGCACTGATGGCCGCTGTCGAGAGACGTTATGGAAGCGAGCATAGGAAACAGATATTCCAAATTGAGTTGCAAAACCGCCACCAAAGAGCGAATGAGACTTTGCAGGAGTTTTCCTCGGATGTTGAAAAGTTGGCACATTTGGAAAATGCGGACGCACCCGTGGAGTACACTGAGAGGGTAAAAATCTAGAGTTTTATAAATGGCATACGGGACATAGAAACGAAGCGAGCGACATATGCAAACCCAAAACCCACATTCGCAGAAACGGTATCCTATGCACTGACTCAAAACACAGCGTCGCTATTGAGTAAACCAGCATACAAAGCTGATCGTGTGGAAGTGGAAAGACCAGATTGGGTAGACACAATTTTGGAAGCACTGAAGGGATCACAACAGAAAAATGCCGGAATTATTAAATGTTTCAAGTGCGGCAACCCAGGTCATATTGCACGACATTGCAACACCAACCCTAACAGTTCCAACAATGTGGGTGGTCGTAAACGCAGAGCTGAAGTAGATGAGCAAATCTCCAAGCCCCGTTAATCGTTAAACTAAAGAGAGTCAGCCGCAAAGGGCGACAGCTGGCTCTCTCAGTTGAATGCCCCATAATCTCTATCTCGCAAATTGGAAGAAGGTCAAGCAATCTTACTGTCAGTGGACATGTGGATAGAAAGGAACGGTTACTGACTGTAGATACGGGTGCATCCCATTCCATCATTCGATCAGATTTAGTCAACAAGAAGATAAGACCTTTGCTTGGAGCAAGGTTACGTACAGCCACGGGAGAGGACACCCAGTTAATTGGAGAAGTAGAATGTGAAGTACCAATTGGGAACGTCACGGTACTACACAATTTTATAGTGGCAGGTATTGTTGATGAAATCATAATTGGAGTGGACTTCTTAATCAACCAAGGCATCAAAATCGATATGCAAAGCAAGACGATGCGATATAAAAACATGGATGTACCACTTAATTTCGGCTACGAGAGAGGCTACGGTAGTAAACGAGTGCTGGTGGAAGAGAGTCAGCAAATACCACCAAAATCCGAAGCAGTCATCTGGGAAAAGGTTGATGGAGATTGTGGGACAAAAAATTGTGGGTTGTCGAAGCAGCAACTAAATCAGAACTGAACATGCTTGTAGGAAAAACCCTGGCTATGACAAAACAAGATGGACGAATTCCGGTAAGAGTACTCAATGAGTTCAAGTCACCATTCACTTTGACCAAAGGGTCTATTTTGGGAAGATGCCAAGAGGCCGAAGTAGTTATTAACTGTGAACAGCTCCAGGAACACGTTTCATCTAGTAATACTGATCCTTCAAATGATATCACGGCATGGACGCATGGGCTAGAGGAAGCCTATCAGAGTAAGGCAAAACAACTGCTCATAAAGTACGCGAACATATTTTACCAGGATGGTTCCAAACCAGGCCGCACCAATGTTGTGAACCATCAAATTGACACTGGAGATGCGAGGCCGATCCGTCAAGCTCGACGTAGTGTTCCACTGGCGAAGCGGGAAGTTGTGAGTCAAATCATACAAGAAATGAGTGACAGCGGCGTCATCGAACCATTAGCTAGTCCATGGAGCTTACCGGTAGTACTTGTAAAGAAGAAGGATGGAAAAATGAGGTTTTGCGTGCACTACCGGAAGTTGAATGACGTTACGAAAAAGTATAGCTACCCGTTGCCAAGAATTGACGACACTCTGGACTCGCTATCTGGTACGAAATGGTTTTCCACACTGGACTTGAAAAGCGGCTACTGGCAAGTTGAAGTGAAGGAGGAAGATAAAGAGAAAACAGCTTTCAGTGTCGGTGATGGTCTTTGGCAAATTACAGTGATGCCTTTTGGACTTTGTAATGCACCAGCTACTTTTGAGAGACTCATGGACCAGGTACTGAAAGGACTACATTGGAAAACATGCTTGGTGTAGTTGGACGACATCATCGTATTGGGCAAGAATTTTGATGAACATCTAAAGAACTGGGAGGAAGTTTTCCAGAGAATAGCTGGCGCTGGTCTGAAGTTAAGTCCCAAAAAGTGTACGCTGTTTAAAAAGGAAGTAAATTATTTGGGCCACAAGGTAACGACAGAAGGTACCCGTACAGCGAATGAAAAGATAGAGGCAGTAAAGGATTGGCCAAGACCACAGAATCTGCATGAATTGAGAAGTTTCCTTGGGCTGTGTACATATTACCGCCGATTTGTACCAAATTTTGCCAGCGTAGCCCATAGCCTCCACGAGCTAACAAGAAAAAATAAAGCTTTTGAATGGAAGAAGGAGCAAGAAATAGCTTTCCAAACATTGAAAGAGCGGTTGTGCACTGCCCCAATGTTGGCATACCCGATTCCAGGAGCAACGTTTATTCTAGATACAGATGCGAGCGGATATGCTATAGGAGAAGGTAGTTGCATATTACAGCCGTTCAATTGGAAAACCAGAGAGGAACTATTGCGTTACACGGAGAGAGCTGTTGGCATTGGTAGAGTGCATTAAACATTTTTACAAATACCTCTACTGCCAGCGATTCCGTGTCAGAACAGATCACGCAGCGTTGAAATGGCTTCTGCAGTTCCGTAATCCGAAAGGACAATTGGCACGGTGGATCGAGCGACTAAAAAGCTATGACTTTTCCATTGAGCATCGAAAAGGTAGTACCCATGGAAATGCTGATGCAATGTCACGAATACCATTTAGTCTGGAATGCAAGCACTGCTCAAAGACCGAGGCTAAAGAAGACATTATAGATGTCCGGCTAATGACTATAACGTGTACGGATGAATGGGACAAGGAACAACTAAGAAAGTCTCAGCTAGAAGATACAGATCTGTCACGTGTTATGCAAGAGCTCGAACGAAACGAAAGACCAAGCAGAGAGGAGATGTCAGCAGAGAGTCCCATTGCGAAGTCATATTGGGCACAGTGGAACAGTTTAGAATTGATATCCGGTTGCTTGCATCGAGTATGGGAGAGTGAGGATTGTCAATGCAAAAAGAAACTGATAGTTGTTCCCAGGAAGAGGATTCCTGACGTGCTCAGCGAGCTGCACAATGGTCCAAGTGGAGGTAATCTTGGAATCACGAAGACACTCGAGAAAATTAAGCAGAGATTCTATTGGGTTGGTTGCCGTCAGTCGGTCACCGAGTGGATTGCCAACTGCGAGGTATGCAACAGAGCGAAAGGGCCCAAAACCCGAAGTCATGGCCAGATGAAGCAGTATATTTCAGATGCATCATTTGAAAGATCGCCATGGATGTCGCAGGGCCATTTCCTACTAGCAACCGCGGAAACAAATACGTACTGGTGGTTATGGATTATTTCAGTAAATGGCCAGAGGTATACCCAATCCCAAACCAAGAAGCAGAAACAGTAGCAGAAGTGGTTAAAAACGAATGGGTTGCAAGGTATGGTGTACCAATGGAGTCACATTCTGACCAAGGCAGGAATTTTGAATCAGCTGTGTTCCAAGAAATGTGCAAGAAGTTGGGCATTCGAAAAACACGGACAAGTGCATTGCATCCTCAGTCCGATGGTATGGTGGAACGCTTCAATAGAACATTGGAGGAGCATTTAAGGAAAGTAGTAGGCAAGTACCATAAGGACTGGGATACACACATATCATTATTCTTGATGGCCTACCGATCGGCAGTACATGACACAACGGGCCAAACTCCCGCAAAGGTAATTTTTGGCAATGACCTTCGACTGCCAGCTGATTTGAAGTATGGGACAGATGCCGATGCGGAGAGGAATGTCAAGAAATCCACTGGTGTCTTGGAAGAAGAGCTGAGAGAGATACACGATCTGGTAAGGCAACGAGCAAAGATTATGAGTGACAAGATGAAAGCGAGGTACGATAAAGCAATTAATTCGGAAGGGTTTCGGGAAGGAGATTTGGTGCTGCTATACAACCCACAACGAAAAAAAGGTTTGTCCCCGAAATTGCAGTGTAACTGGGAAGACCCATACAAAGTTGTAAAACGGATCAACGATGTAGTGTACCGCATACAAACCATTGGCAAACCACGAACCAAAATGAAAGTGGTTCATTTGGAGAGGCTAGCAGCGGTTAAATCGAGAGATTTGTCTAATCGGGTCGATCAGACTTAGGTGGAGGGCAGAGTTACGAATATTAGCAAAACTAAGGGGTGCTGCCAGCTCTAGGCCGATGCTAAGCAGTGACGTGAATGCACATCAATAATTCAAGCATCATGTACCTACATAAACGGAACAATAACTGCGTCTACATATATGTACCATGTAAGTGTACGAGCAGCGGAGATTCAATGCACTAACACATGCATATATCTGAGATACTCCTATAAGTATGCAATGAGAAAAACTATAAAATTGTGCAATTGTAGTTACAGCTGAGAAGTTTGAGAGCTACTGGACTAGTAGATTCTGGAAGCGCCTAGAGGATGTATAAAATTGTGCAATTTTAATTATAGCTGAGAAGTTTGAGAGCTCATGGAAAATGCTAGTAGATTCTAGAAGATGCGAACGAAGAAACTCAAGAGTATAAAAGGCGATAGATGTAGAGGCGCTGTAATTCAGTTTAATTTGAGTTGTCAAGCAGTCACAACTAAGACGATATCTAGCGAGCAATAGCAGCACTGTTTTGAAAGTCAGTTTCATTTAAGCTATCAGTTTGGTTATTAAGCTATTCGTTGCACAGTTTGAGTGTTATTGTGAAGTATTTTAATAAAGGCCATTTTTCCATTATTCAATATTGGAGTTACTTATTCAACAGTTTAGCGATACGAACCTAGCAAAAGGGCAAATAAGAGGATTGTAGCAAATTCGTTACAATATATTTAAAAAAATTGTATTTGTGGTCCGATTTGGCTCATATTTGGAACACATAATACATACATGAATAGAAAACGGCCTGTGAAAAAAGTCGCCGCTTGGTTGCGCAAGGATCGAGATATTCAAAAATATCGTATCTGTGGTCCGATTTGGTTCATATTTGGAACACATAATACATACATGAAAAGAAAGCGACCTATGATGTCCGATTTGGCTCATATTTGGAACAGATATTGCATACAATCGGGTAGAAGTGACATCAAAATATTTTGGAGTTCGAGGACGGACAAGCATACGTGGCGCACAGTCGAGTAAAGTCTTTTGAATGATTTTGTATTGAGGACTTAGATTGTAACAAATTGTCAGAAAAGGGTCCTTGTAATAATGAGTCACTAAGTGAACCAAATAGAATGAGAAATAATAGGCAATTACATAAAGACTAAAAACTTGAAAATAAAAAAAAATGAAAAAAAAAATGTTTACTTTCTTGTATTTCGGCCTTTTAGTTAATATATTCAAGGTATGTTTGAGCTCTAGGCCAATATATACATATGTTTATTAAAAGACAGAAAATGTGTTTAAACAATATATATATATATTTGTCGAATGGTTGTCTTGCCAATATTTCGTCTTCAATCTGAAGTCATCTTCAGGACTGAAAAAACGGAAAAACATTTATTGAGACATAGGTAGATGCATACATAATTATACAATTTTCGCAAGTGTCAACTTACACTTATGACTGCACCTGGTCGATTAACTTAAAAAAAAATAAATAAATATAAGACGCGATAACCTTCCACAAGATCTAAAGCCGAGCTTCTCTTCCAATTTGCGTCATGTTCCTCTTGATTTTCCCTACAAATTGGCCGGACCGGTAGGTCCCACATGTTTTATGCCGACTCCGAGCGGCATCTGCAAGGCAGATGAGTTTTCACTAAGAGCTTTTCATGGCAGAAATACACTCGGAGCGCTTGCCAAGCACAGCCGAGGGGCGACCACGGTTTGAAAAATTTTCTTATAAATGAAAAACCTTATTTCTAAAATTTTGATGTTGCTTTGCCCGGGGTGTGAACCCAGGGCATATGGTGTGGTAGGCGGAGCAAGCTACCATCACACCACGGTGGCCGCCACTCGTCGACTAACTTTATATTTTATATTTTATATTTCAACAATCAAGGGTAAAAGAAGAACATTAAAAATGTAACCAATAAAATACAGTAATCGTAAATAAATTTGTATACAAACAACAATACATTAAATCTCCAACAGTAAGCGACGCTCAAAACAGCAGCAGGTGAACAGTTCTGCAAACGAAGGCTCACTCTCATTATAAGCCTTTTTTGTTGTTGTTGATAAGTTCTCTATAGGCGTAGGCGCAATGGTCTGTGTCTGATTTGAAATTTATGCGTTTGTCACTTGGTGTATTTATAATGTGTAACATTTCAAGTATGTAGCGTTTATAGCTTTTTCTCTCATGCTGCATTATTGTTACATTTTCCAAGTCGGGAGAGTGCCAAGTGGTTCTGCAGTGCTGAGTTAAAGTTGTCTTATTGTCATTAGAGTTGTCACGATTTATAATATTTGATTTATGTCCGAAAACCCTCGTCTTCAATTTCGATTTAGTTGTCCCCACATATAATTTGTCGCATACGTGGGACCCGTCGCCATTACAATTGGTTTTATATATAACATCCGATTTATCACATTTTTCTATTCTGCTTTTCGTATTGCTAAAAATCCTCCGTTGCAACGTATTGTTGTATGTGAAAGCTAATTTAAATCTCTATCTGTCTTATATGTTTGACAATTTTATTCTATTAGACAGACCAGATACAAATATGGTGGATTTATACATATTCTTTGTATCATTAGTTGGTTTATTTGTATATAATTTGACGCAATAATCTTTTATATAGCTCTTTTTTATATGTGTTGGAAACTCATTATTTTCTAATATGTTTTTTATTGCTTTTATATTCTCCTCGTGGTAGACTTCATCACTGATGGAGAGAACTCTTCTGACAAAATTCTTGGCCGTGTTGACTATCGTTGCCTTGTCATGATTCGAGTTTAATTGATTAGCCTACCCGATGCAGTGGATTTCTTGTACCATCAAATGAAAGCTGGTTATTCCTTCTTATTATTAAGGTATCTAAAAATGGCAACTGTCCATCAGTTTCAATTTCAACAGTAAACTTGATGCTCCTATTGTATCCATTCAAAATTTTAATCATATCTTCCACGGCATCCGTTTTTACGATGGCGAACAAATCGTCCACATATTTCGTTAATAAACGTGGCTTGTGAAGTGAGTGTTCGTCGAATTTCTGTAAAAATTCTTCCATCACAAAATCCGCTATTACAGGAGATGCTGGTGACCCCTGAGCGTTGCTCATAAATTTTATTGTTGAACCTAAAATATCTATTATCTCTTATGCAGAACCGAACCACATTCATAAAAAGTTCCTTAGTGAGAGTTGTATGGTTCTTTATATCATCCCACTTGGAAGCTATAATTTCCAAGGCATGATCTACCGGGATGCTGTCTTTTAATAAACATATGTATATATTGGGCTAGAGCTCATTACTTCATGTAAGTATTGTTTTCAATAAAACCGTTTAACTTAAAATTTTTTTAAATTATTTTGTTTGTGTTTGCATATAAAAGTATGTAAGTACCTATTACTTCTATGTTTTCTATAAATGAAAACTACTGGTCGTTTACTCCGAGAGAAAAGGTTTAGGCTTTCCAATATTACTAAATCGGTAGGTACAGACGAAGATTGTGGGGACTTTAGCAGCTATATCTCCCGAAGACGCCGAATTCATTTCTAATTGTATTAGAGAAATGGGTGCTAACGACTCAAGGAATTTTGTTGGTCAAAGACTCGACATCTCGCTCATCAGCAGGTCATCATCGAAATCAGTAGTCCCATTCACCTCAGCAGAATGAAGCCTCAGAAAAGAGTTTACTAGTGTCAAAAAGTTTTTGTCCTTCGATTTTTCCATCTGGTGGAGGGTTTAATGGTTCAGGTATATATTATGTAATTTTTCCTTACAGAAGTCAAGCAAATTTTATTTAAAATTAACTGAAATATGCAGAGATTCAAAAGAATTTTCGAACATGACAATTGATGCAGTTGCACTTCAGTGACATAGCTTTTCAGGGAGACTTCACATTGCAACAGTCAATAAAGGATCTGTCGACTCCAATGTAATTTTCAACGATTTTTTTTTTAGAAAAAATATTATTTTTGAATTCTGAAGAGACGAATCGCGAAGCTCTCGTGAAAAACATCAATACAACTTTTAAAATATACCCATAAGTAATTCCACATTATATTGGAATACCTCTGTACATGTTCTTGTATCGATATCCTAATTTAGAGAGCTACTGGGGCAAACATGCTTCTACAAAAATATAGAACACCATGTCTGAAGAGATAAACAAAACGTTCGACATTATACCAAAAAGAAGTCGCGTCTGTGTTGATGAACAAATGTACAGCACGAAAATAAGACATCATTTGCGCCAATACATGTCATATAAGCCACATAATTGGGGCATAAACCTATTTGTACTCTGAGATGCTAATGGATACAATGTTATCTTACCCAACTCAACGGACTTAGGAAGCACTGGCAATGTTGTTGTCGGTTGTCCCAAGCAATACCAAATTTTAGAAACCATATCCTTTATTTTGATAATTTGTACACAACGCTTCCATTTTTAGCCTAGGTAAAATCAGGTTCTACAGTATTCCTAACTGTAAATTATTTTCCGACCTTGAAGTAAATAAAATAATTTAAAAAAATGTTTATAAGTTAAACAGCTTTATTGAAAGCAATACTTACATCGAGTAAGCTAGAAAATAATTAGGTAGTTCCTAGGGGCTCGCCATCACACTCCTCGTTGATCAGACAACTAAATAAAAGCGTTTGGCGCATGAAATTTCTAAAAATATGAGGTGTACCATAACCTGATTAAGGTTCAGTTGGTCTTATATATGACTATCAATAGAAATTTTACGCGTCCAACGCTTTTATTTAATAGTCTGATCAACGCTCTAGATTGATGAGGAGTGTGGTGAATAGTACCTAGGACCCACCTAATTATTTTCTACCTTTTAGTATTTTTATTACTTCATGTAAATATTGTTTTCAATAATACCGTTTAACTTAACATTTTTTTAAATTATTTTATTTTCAAGTTTTTAGTCTTTATTTAATTGCCTATTATTTCTCATTCTATTTAGTTCATTTAGTGACTCATTATTACAATGACTCTTTCCTGACAATTTGTTACAATCTAAGTCCTCAATACATAATCCTTCCAAAGACTTTACTCGACTCTGCGCCACGTATGCTTGTCCCTCCTCCAACTCTAAAATATTTTGATGTCAATTCTACCGGACTGTATGTAATATTTGTTCCAAATCGGACATCATAGGTCGCTTTCTATTCATGTATACATTATGTTTTCCAAATATGGACCAAATCGGACCACAAATGCGATTTTTTTGAATATCTCGATCTTTGCGCCACCTAGCGGCGATTTTTTTCATAGGTCGCTTCCTATTCTTGTATGTATTATGTGTTCGAAATATGAGCCAAATCGGACCACAAATACGATTTTTGTGAATACCTCGATTCTTGCGCCACTTAGGGGCGATTTTTTTAATAGGTCGCTTTCTATTCTTGTATGTATTATGTGTTCCAAATATGAGCCAAAGCGGACCACCAATAGGATTTTTGTGAATATCTCGATCCTTGCGCCACATAGCGGCAATTTTTTATTTGCATTTTTTATTGCATTGTAATCGGGTTCTGAACTATATTCCAAGTTTCAAGCTTGTAGCTTATCGGGAAGTTACTTAAATTTCAATTACAAAAAAGTGCTGCCTGTCAAACCAGCCTGCCAAGTCAACCTAAATAAAACCGTTTAATTAAAAAAAAGGGAAAGGATTTTCAGTAGAGTTTATTACTTCATCGTATGGCGTTGAAATAAATTCAGTCCTATGGAAAGACAATAAGAGTGTACGATTAGCGTCAACATACGTTGGAACTGAGCCATTTTCCAGGTCAAATCCCATACTTCAGGAGTCAAAAGTGGCACGCTGCGATCGGAAACAGAAAAAGTACATCGAAGTAAACTGTCCTCAGATAATAAGGGAATGTGATAAGCATATGGGTGGAGTTGATCTAGTTGACGGTCTTATGGGCCGGTACAATATTCGAGCTAAGACACGAAGGGTAGGTAGGTAGGTAAAATAAAATGATCAGACTTGTTTACCATCTTATTGATATGGCTGAAACCAGCTCGTATATTTTATACCGTCGAACGGTTTCTGAAAAATCAAACGATTCTAGCTGTAGTACAAGTGGAGAAAAAACCCAACAATTACCACAATTTCGCGAAGAAATCGCAGCTGGTCTAGTAGCTTACAGGTAGAGACGACCTCCAGGACGAGAAGCAAGTGCAGTGAACTTCAAGAGGTAAAATAAGGGGTAGAGATCAGATTAGGCAAGAGAACAAAGCATCCGGTTGACGAGGATCATTACGGTAGATATGACTACGTTCCAACGTGGCTGGAAAGAGAATATGGTAAGAAAAAAATGCAAGTTTTGTAAAACATTACAGACGCAATGCATTTGCAAAAATGCCAAATAAGCCTATGCTGTTCGAGTTCGAACAAAGAATAATATCAAAATAATTTTAAAAAAATTTTAATTTATCCGTTTTTACTGAAAACAATACTTACATTAAGTAATAATAATACTAAAAGACAGAAAATAATTAGGTAGGTACTAGTCATCACACTACTCATCAATCTAGGGCGTTGACCACACAATTAAATAAAAGCGTTAGGCGCGTGAAATTTTTAAAAATGTGAGGCGTAGCATAACCTGATTAAGGCTCAGTTGGTCATACTTATGACTGTCAATAGAAATTTGACACGTGCAACGCTTTTATTTAATTGTGTGATCAACGCCCTAGATTGATGAGGAGCCTTAGGACCTACCCAATTATTTTCTAGCTTTTAGTATTATTATTACTTAATGTAAGTATTGTTTTTAATAAAACCGTTTAACTTAAACATTTTTTTTAAACTATTTTATTTATATAATTTTTGAGTATTATTGCAATGATCAATAGAACAAATACGCAAACTAAAACAGCTAACCAAACATCGTTGGAATATTTTTCGATTCTACTTCAATTGGTGGCTCATATTTAACTATTTTGGTCTGTGAATTTTCAGAGTTTTCTTTTCCTATTTCATATCTAGTTGTTGCTATATAATGCCGTTTGCCAATATTTTCCACCAAGATATTTTGAAGAGAAAATAAAAAATGTCCTGTAATTGTTTTCCTGTTTCTTAAAAAAAAGGACAAATTTAAGCTTTAATAAATTTTCTCGGTTTTATACTCAGTTGAGCAGAGCTCACAGAGTATATAAACCTTGATTGGATAACGGTTGGTTGTACAGGTATAAAGGAATCGAGATAGATATAGACTTCCCTATATCAAAATCATCAGTATCGAAAAAAATTCGATTGAGCCATGTCCATCCGTCCGTCCGTCCGTTAACACGATAACTTCAGTAAATTTTGAATTATCCTGATGAAATTTGGTATGTAGGTTCATGGGCACTCTTCTCAGATCGGTATTTAAAATGAACGATATCGGACTATAACCACGTCCACTTTTTGCGATATCGAAAATTTCAAAAAATTGAAAAAGTGCGATAATTCATTACCAAATACGGACAACGCGATGAAACTTGGTAGGTGAGTTGAACTTATGACGCAGAATAGAAAACTAGTAAAATTTTGTACAGTGGGGGTGGCACCGCCCACTTTTAAAAGAAGGTAATTTAGAAGTTTTGCAAGCTGTAATTTGGCAGTCGTTGAAGATATCATGATGCAATTTGGTAAGAACGTTACTCTTATTACTATATGTATGCTTAATAAAAATTGGCAAAATCGGAGAACGACCACACCCACTTTTTAAAAAAATATTTTTTTAAGTCAAATTTTACAAGAAAATTTAATATTCCGCCCGGCCGTTAACACGATAACTTGAGCAAAATTCGATATATCTTTACTAAACTCAGTTCACGTACTTATCTGAACTCACTTTATATTTGTGTAAAAATTGGCCGAAATCCGGCTATGACCACGCCCACTTTTTCGATATCGAAAATTACTAAAAATGAAAAAATGCCATAATAATATACCAAATAATGAAAAGGGTTGAAACATGGTAATTGGATTGGTTTATTGACGCAAAATATAACTTTAAAAACAAATTTTGTAAAATGGGAAGGATAACTGTTCGTGGTATTACATATATAAATAAATTATCGGTACCCGACAGGTGATGTTCTGGGTCACCCTGGTCCACATTTTGGTTGATATCTCGAAAACGCCTTCACATATACAACTACCACCACTCCCTTTTAAAACCCTCATTAATACCTTTAATTTGATACCCATATCGTACAAACACATTATAGAGTCACCCCTGACCCACCTTTATGGCGATATCTCGAAAAGGCGTACACCTATTGAACTAAGGCCCACTCCCTTTTAAAATACTCATTAACACTTTTCATTTGATATCCATATTGTACAAACGCATTCTAGAGTCACCCCTGGTCCACGTTTATGTTGATATCCCGAAAAGGCGTCCACTTATAGATTTAAGGCCCACTCCCTCTTAAAATACTTATTAACACCTTTCATTTGGTACCCATATCGTACAAAAAAGTTCCAGAGTCACCTCTGGTCCACCTTTATGCGATATCTCGCATAGGCGTCCACCTATAGAACTAAGGCCCACTCCCTTTTAAAATACTCATCAACACCTTTCGTTTGATACCCGTATTGTACAAACGCATTCTGGAGTCACCCCTGGTCCACGTTTATGGCGATATCTCGAAAAAGCGTCCACGAATAGAACTAAGGCCCATTCCTTTTTAAAATACTCATTAATACCTTTCTTTTGATACCCTTATTGTACAAACGCATTCTAGAGTCACCCCTGGTCCACGTTTATGGCGATATTCCGAAAAGGCGTCCACCCATAGAACTAAGGCCCGCGCCCTTTTGAAATACTCATTAACACCTTTTATTTGATACCCATATTGTACAAACAAATTCTAGAGTCACCCCTGGTCCACTTTTATGGCGATATTTCGAAAAGGCGTCCACCTATAGAACTAAGACCCAATCCCTTTTAAAATACTCATTAACACCTTTCATATGATACCCATATCGTACAAACAAATTCTAGAGTCACCCCTGGTCCACCTTAAGGCGCTATCCCGAAAAGGCGTCCACCCATAGAACTAAGGCCCATTCTCTTTTAAAATACTCATTAACACCTTTCGTTTGACACCCATATTGTACAAACGCATTCTAGAGTCACCCCTGGTCCACCTTTATGGCGATATCTCGAAAAGGCGTCCACATATAGAACTAAGGCCCGCGCCCTTTTAAAATACTCATTAACACCTTTCATTTGATACCCATATTGTACAAACAAATTCTAGATTCACCCCTGGTCCACTTTTATGGCGATATTTCGAAAAGGCGTCCACCTATAGAACTAATACCCAATCCCTTTTAAAATACTCATTAACACCTTTCATATGATACCCATATCGTACAAACAAATTCTAGAGTCACCCCTGGTCCACGTTTATGGCGATACCTCGAAAAGGCGTCCACCCATAGAACTAAGGCCCACTCCCTTTTTAAATACTCATAAATACCTTTCATTTTATACCCATATCGTACAAAAAAATTCTAGAGTGACCCCTGGTCCACCTTTATGGCGATATCTCGAAAAGGCGTCCACCTATAGAACTTAGGCCCACTCCCTTTTAAAATACTCACTAACACCTTTCATTTCATACCCATATCGTACAAGCAAATTCTAGAGTCACCCCTGGTCCACCTTTATGGCGATATCTCGAAAAGGCGTCCTGCTATAGAACTTAGGCCCACTCCCTTTTAAAATACTCATTAACACTTTCATTTGATACCCGTGTCGTACAAACAAATTCTAGAGTCAGCCCTGGTCCACCGTTATGGCGGTATCCCTAAATGGCGTCCATCTATATAACTATGGCCCACTCCCTCTTAAAATACTCTTTACTACCTTCCATTTGATACACGTGTCATACAAACACATTCCAGGGTTACCCTAGGTTTATTTTACTACGGGGTGATTTTCCCTTATTTTGTCTCCATAGCTCTCAACTGAGTATGTAATGTTCGGTTACACCCGAACTTAGCCTTCCTTAATTGTTATTTATCGATTTTAGGTAATTTTAAAATATGGCATCAAATTTTTTTTTTTTTTTAATCTATAGCTTACCCTAAGCAGAAATTGCCAAAAGTCGATTTAATTTAATACTTATTTATCTACTTGATGCCAGTCATGTTGTTTTACTACCGCCAGTCAAAATTGTCCGTATTCCACCTTTCTTAGCGACTGTTTTCTGTCTCAACCACGTAATGGCAAAATGCCAAATTTTCGGGGTAAACAAAAAACAAATTTTTTTTTTGTAGCATAATGCCTTTGATTATTAGAATATTTACAAATGTAAAATAGTGTAACGAATTTTGTGAAATTCCTCTTATTTGCAACCTTCTACTAACGTTCGAATAACTAAACTGATGAATAAATAACTCCACTATTCAATGATGCCAAATGGCCTTTATTAAAGTACTTCACAATAACACTTATATTTCGCAACTGTTAGCTTGCTTAAATCAAACTGATTGTCGTGCCTCTACTGTTGCTGCCTTTTATACTCTGTGATTTCTCGTTCGCATACTTCTAGGCGCTTCCATTTCTAGAATTTACTAGTTAGTTATCAGTTATAAAATTACTACGTTTATAGCTTCTCATATGCGCGTGTATATGTGAGTGATATTTGCACAATTATAATTGCCTACTTTTGGGAGCATCTCAGATAAGATATATGCATGTGTTTGTGCGTCTCTTCTCCGCTGCTCGTGTGGATATATGGGTAGACATAATGATTGCTTTGTTGATGTGCATACGAGTCACTGCTTAGTATCGGCTTAGAGATGATAGTACCCCTTAGTGTTGCTAGTATTCGTCACACTGCCCTCCACCTAAATCTGATCGTCTCGATCAGACAAATTTCCTGATCAAAACGCCGCTAGCATCTCCAAATGTAACACTCTTCTACTTCGTGGTTTCCCAATGGTTTGTATGCGGTAGATGCTGTCACTGATCTTCTTCGCAACTTTGTACTGGCCTTCCCAACTGTACCGAAATTTGGATGGAACACCCTTCTGCCGGTAAGTGTTGTATAACCGTTCCAAATCTCCCTCCAAGAAACCTTCCGAATTATTGTTCCATCGTACCTGCGTTTCATCTTACTACTTATTATGCTGGATCATTCCCTCGCACTCTGCTGTTTGGCCAATGAAGAACTACTTCGAAGAGCTTGATCTTAACGGATTGACTTTGCATCATCAGTATCGTCTTGACGTTTCACAACAGTAGTGCGCGCTAGCTTGAAACCACCCTTGCATTCTTTCTGGAAAATTCTTTCAGTCGTTTTAGTGCGTCCATTAGGGTTTGTCAATGCCAGTGTTTTTCTCGCAGGTACTTTGGTTTCGATTTGTTTGGCCCATTCGTTCCATCAACACTTGCGCGATCTGCTGCCTTTGACCTTGGTGGTTTTTGTCGAGTCTTCTCAACCTATACTCGATTACTGCTGAACCCTTTCTCCAAACTAAAGTTAAGTGGTATATCCTGGCTCTTATAGCGCATATTCCTTCTTTGCATATCGATCCTGATGTCATGGTCAACTAAGAAGTCCACTCCCAATAAGACTTCATCAACAATCTTCGCCACAATGAATTTGTGTGGAACCATGACCTTCCCAATAAAGACTTCACATGTCACTTCTCCCTGGACTTGGTTATACTCGCCAGTGACCGTACACAACCTTGCTCCAGGTAACGGTTTTACTCTCCTGTTGACAAAGTCAGGTCGGATTAAGGAATGAGATGTGCCCGTATCTACAGTCAGTACACGTTCTTTGCCATCCACATTCCCTCTGACGGTAAGACTGCTCGATTTTCTACCAATTTACGACACAGATATCACAGGACATTCAATAGCTGGAGCTAGCTCTCGATCTCTACATCTTACTCGTTCTTGCTCATCCCCTCCAGCTTTGTTATTAAGACCACCCATGCTGTTGAAACCACTAGGATCAAGATCGCAATGACGTGCATTGTGACCGGGCTTCCCGAATTTGAAGCATTTGATAACTCTTTCACTCCGCTTTTGCGATCCTTTCAGCACCTCCAATATTATGTTTACCCAGTCTGGCCTTTCCACCTCCACACGGCGTGCTTTGAGCGCTGGCTTACACAGAAGCGATGCTGTTTCCTGAATCAGAGCATGTGATACCGTTTCTGTGAATGTAGGTTTTGGGTTTGCGTATGTTGCTCGCTTCGTTTCGATATCCCGTATTCCATTAATAAAGCGCCGATCAATGTTTCATAACAGTTCCGTTCGCCCTCTGGAATAGTTTGTAAGATCTCAGCTGCAGGCCGTGCAACAACTTTATCTTCAACACTCCAGTTTTTCACTGCTGCGGTCTTCCCAAAATGTAGCTTAAAGACCTGGAAAGGAACAGAACCGTCAAAGGATGGTGTTTTTACCTTTAGATTGCTTGCTGAAGCAGCCGAGCGATTAAGTTGTAATTCCTGTATACGACCTCCCAAAGCATCCATCCCTGCCTCGAATTTTTCTTCAAACTGCATTATTTTTTCGTCCATGCGCGCTTCCAGTTTTGATGATATACGCGCCTCTTGTGCTTCTAGTTGTACTTTAAGGTGTCCATCGTGGCCACTATGAAATATTGCTGTTCTGTGCACATACTGCTACCCACACACACGCAACTATTATCGACACTTACTCTGCCTTTTGTTTCTTTAGTTAAATAAATGTTTGTTTAATTTTTTTTAAATTTAATGGTTTTATTTAAAACTTTGTTTTTACACGTTTTAGTTCTTAGTTTTGCACTTAGTTTCTAGTTTCTTCTTTTAACTTCGAATTTAATTTATACTGTTAACTTAGACTTTCCAATTAATTCACGTGTGTATAACTTGCCGGTTCCATCTCAACTGTAAAATGTACCCACGCTGCGTTGCCATTTTTTCATATTGCTGAATGCAATTGCCACTGCTGAGTGCAATTGGCATTGCTGTTCAGCAATAGCTGACAGTGATGCCACTTGCACTCAGGGGTGTGTTTAGTGCGTAAAGGCGGGTAACGCAGTGCGGTTATACCACCCTTCCTTAGAAAAAGAAGAATCTGACAAGTTGATCAGATTTGTCTTATTTTTCTTGTTCCTATAACTTTCCATTTTTTTTGGTTGAATGAATGTGTTCCTCCCCTTTTTTCTCATTCGTTCAATCAGAACAATTTTTTTCTTTTTACCTATGAAATTTTGTTAATATTATAATATGAATTCAATTACTTATGTGTAAATTATTTTCTAATTTCTAATGCATTAAATTAATGTATCATAAATTTTTATTACTAATAATGCGTGCATATTAAGATTTGGTTTTATTTACATGTTAATTGAAATGTAAAATACCTAACTTTAAAAAATTTTTTTTTTTTTTCGTATGTTAATATAAATTTTAATTTGAGATTTCATGCTTCAACAGAGTAATGAAAACTTAAAATTAGTTACAAGTTAGTTTGTAAATTTGTATGGGAAAACACATTTTTTTTTTTAGTTTACCTTATTGATTCGGTTTTTGTGAACGGTTTTTTCTTTTTTATTTATTTCATCTAAAACCGTGATATTAACTCCATCAATTTCTGTGACTATATATGGTCCTTGGTAAATACTTTCGTGTTTATTTCTAGGTTATTTTTGTACTACTACCTTATCGTTTATATTAATAGCTAACGGACGCGCCCTCTTATCATATAGATCCTTATTTTTAATTTTATGTTTATTAATTAAATCTTTTGCTATTTTATGTGTTTTTTGTTGTCTATATTTTACTTCTTTTGCATAATTTTCACCATTGTAAATTGGATCGATTTGTTCCTTTTGAACTTCATTTGGTAAGGTAACATTTCTACCGAATACTAATTCGTATGGAGTAAATCCATTATCAAAAACTGTACTAGGAGTTGTATTATGCAAAAATGTAAAATATTTCAAATAAACGTCCCATTCGGGGAAGTTATCATCTAGAAAAGCTCGTAAATATTCATTAAACATCCGATGATTTCTTTCAATTGTACATAGGGTTTCATGATGGTAAGCTGTAGAAAAATTATGTTCGATTTTTAGGAGTTTAGTTAATTCAGAGAAAATTTCATTTTTATATTCGGTTCCTAAATCGGTTTTAATTGATTTCATTATGTCATAAATGAGGATGAAGCCTTCAAGAATGGCTGTTTCAATTGTTTTTGCTGACTTATCAGAGATTGATATCGTAACTAGGTATTTGCTTAAGTCGCACATAATGGTAACCGCGAACCTATTCCCATTATTCGACTCAGGCAAAGGTCCTATTGTATCTATAACTACGACATCGAAAGGTTTGCAGGGTGTTGGTGTAAGCACCAAATTTTCCTTGGTTTTTGGCTTGACTTTATTCAAAAGGCACTTTTTGCAATTTTTGACGTATGTGGCAATATCACGGGTCATACCTTTCCAATAATGTTTTGTACGTATTTTTGCGTAAAGCTTTTTATTTCCGCAGTGACCTCCTGATATCGGGTCATTGTGGTAAATTTCCATTAATTTAATTTTTTTTCGTTGTCCGTAACTGTTTCGACAGGTTCTATTAATATTATTTGTAAATTTTTTAAAATTGAATTCCCTGTACTTTTAAAATTTGAAATAGAATAATATTTAAATATTTGATCATCTTTTTGCCATTCTGCTTGCTTACCAGCTTCTTTTTCAAGCTTCAAAACTAATTGCATTATTTTGTTAGTATGTACACACAATATTAAGTAACTCGAGTTTTTTATGTTTTAAATGCGCATATATTTTTAAATTGATTTTATCATTATCGTTGTCATGACAAATTTGGCTTTTTATCTTATGGATTTTCTTGGAAAATTTATATGAAAATTTGTCGAATACCTGTAATTTGACATTTTCTTCGTTTATGTCGTCATAGACCTCGTCTGTACCGCTAAAAATTGATTATTGGAATTTTTAAGTTCTTGAATTGAAATTCGCGATAATGCGTCTGCACCTACGTTAGATTTTCCTTTAATATATTCTATGGTAAAATTATATTCGGACAATTCCAAACGGATTCTGGAAAGTTTCGACGACGGATCTTTCATATTAAATAGATAAACTAGTGGACGATGATCTGATTTAACTTTGAAGTGAGTGCCATAAATATATGCACGAAATTGCTTTATTGCAAAATATATTGCCAAAAGTTCTAATTCTATTATTGCTTTATTTTGTTCCGATTTGCTAAAGGCTTTTGAAGCAAAACAAATTGGCAAGTCGTTACCATTATGATTTTGACTCAGTATCGCACCACAACCTAACTTTGAAGCATCAACCGTAATTAAAAATTCCTTGGTGAAATCTGGATATTGTACTAGTTTTGGAGAAATCAGACTTTTTCTTAGTTTTTCGAAAGCTAACTCACATGCCGTATCCCAATTATTCAACCTTTTTTCTACTCAAACGATTCAATGGAGCTGCTAAAGAAGCGAAATTTGGAATGAATCTCCTATAATAATTTGCAAATGCCACGAATCTTCGGACAGCATCTTTATCGCGTGGCTTAGGATACCTTTTAATTGCTTCAATTTTTGAATCGTCTGGTAGCAACCCATTTGCTGAGCATTTATGGCCTAAGAAAATTACTTCAGGTCGAAGAAAATTACACTTTTTTGGGTTAAGTCGCAAGTTGAACTTCTTACAGGTCTCGAAAACTTTTTATAGATTATTGAGATGATGTGATTCGCTACATCCAATTACTATTATATCGTCTACATACATAAAGGCTTGGTTGGGTGAAATACCAGAAAATGCAATTGACATCATTCTTGAAAATGAATTTGGAGCGACGTTTAGACCAAATGGTAACACCGTCCATCGAAAAGCTGCGCGGTCAGTACTAAAAGATGTTAGTCTCTTGAATTTTTGTGAAGTGGAATTTGGTGAAAACCCGAAAAAAGATCTAAAGTAGAAAAGAATTTCCACGGCCAAGGTTTTCCAAAGGAAATTTATCAGCAATTAACTTTTTATTTACAGCCCTAAAGTCAACGCACATTCTATACGATTTTTGGCCATTTAGGTCTTTTTTCGGTAACAAAATCAAGGGACTGTTATAATTCGAACAACTATTTTCGATCAGATCGTTTTCCAATAATTTATTTACCTGTTTATTTAATTCTTCGCGTTGAGAATACGGTAGGCGGTAATTTTTAATGCATACTGGCGTCGTATCTTTTAGTCTTAGTTTTTGTTCATAAACATTGTTTATTGTCATTTTATCATTGTCTAGCGCAAAAATATCGAAATATTGTAAACATAAGCTAATAAGCTTATTTTCAGCATAATTAGGTATTTGTTTTTCTAAAATGCTTTTAAGTTCTTTGATACGACTATCTTGTTTTTCTGGGTTATTGGTTTTATAAACGTGATAATTAGAAAGTTTTTCTGTTTGGATGTTGCAGTTATTTACGTATTTTACGCTATTTGTGGTGTTTATTACTTTAATGATCGGATTACTAGTATCAACTATACATTTCGATGTGAAAACACAAAGCGTAAGTCAGTTGTAAAAGTACCTAATGTAGAAACTGCATCTGTAGTTACTCCAGTAATATTAATTGTATCATTGTTATTAATTGACAAATATTTTTTAAGAGAAGAAATTTTAATTAACGAAATGTCGGCTTGTGTATCGACTAGAAATGTACAAAATTTGTCAGAGCCAGTTAAATTTATTTGTATAAAATCGGAATAATTTAAGTTAAGACAATAAACGTTTTTAGAAGAAACTCTGTGAGCTGAATCAGTTAGTAATTTGTCTCGTCCTCCCTCAGTGTTCGCTCCTGAGGAGCTTCCCTGTTTAAAGTCCGGACACTTGTATTTCTACCTCTATTATTGGAAGTGTTAGAACCGTTATTATTGCTAGTACGACTATTGCTGCTGTTATTATTATTATTAGGCTGATTCCGATTTCCGCCGCCGGAACGGAAATTCTGCCTTTGATTGCCGCGATTGAAGTTGTTGCCATAGTTACTGTTACTAAAAGATGGTATATTTTGTCTATAATTGTTAAAGTTACGACTTTGATTTTGGAAGTTTCGACCTCGGTTATTACTTTGAAAATTTCTAAAATTGTTATTGTTCCGCGCCCTAAATGCTAAAACTTGGCATTCCTTTATTTCATTTGATTGCTCTACATTCAGTTTAGCTACTACGTCCTTGGAATCAGAAAAATTGGCTGAAGCGAGGATTGATTTGACTAAACTGGTTTTTGCTTCCAATCGGCAAACGTTAACTGTTTGCTCGATGGCCATTTCATGGGCCTTGGCCTGAGTAATCCCTTCGATAATGAGCGAACGATCTAAAGAATCAGACAATTCCTCGACGCGTTTTGCAAAATCGGTGTAATTATTATTATTAACTTGCAAAGCCGCAATTTTTCCGGCCACAACTTTGGAGTTGTTGGGTTTTATACGGTTACGTAGTGCTATTTTTATATCATTAACTGAAAGTATTTGAGTTGGTATCGCTTCTCGAGCTTTACCATCGAGTTTGGATTTAATATATGAAATACAAGTGCCAGTTAAATTTTCGTCGACAAATTCTTCGATTAACTCAATTTTATTAATGAAAGATTCAAGACCCAGGGGCTCACCGCTATAATTTTCACGCATAATACCAGCACACATGCTGATAAACGATCTTTTTTCCTCAGGAGTTGTCATATTTGTAACGGAATTAGGAGGATTTGAAATATGTGTTTCGGGCAATTCCTCAAATCCGTGAAATTCTCCGGACAAAGAAAGTCTAACAACAAGGTTTTTGATTGTACTGGGCGAATATGTGGTTGAGCCTTCGGAAACTGGTCTTTTAAATCAAGATTTTCGGAATCGGAACTTTCGGAATTAAAATTTTTGGAATTGGAATCTGAATTTTTGGAATTAGAATCTGAATTTTCGGAATCTGAGTCTTGCTCTGAAATTCTGGGAACCACTTTTTTGCTTCTAAGAAACATATGTAGTAGAAACAAAGAAGAAATATTTAAACTGATTAAAGTCGAATTTGTAGAAATTGCTTACGAGAATTTAACAGAAATTGAAATTGAATTGAATGTTGAGTGAAATTGAAAGAATTATCCGGCAATTTAATGAAATACTGAATATTTAATGATAAATTGAATGTATATTGAAGTAATTTAGTTTAAATTGATTTCAAAGGAAAATATTTTATTTTGGTAAAAGGACTTGGCTGTTGATAACGGAAGCACCGCTTTATTAAAAAGATCTAAATGTGTTTGTGTTATTACGGACGCACCGTTTTTATTAAAATTGTATGGTTTTATTTTTATAGATACGGGCGCACCTCATCTTTTCAAACTTGTAATATGAATGTCCTCGGACTCACTGGGATTAAAAAAAAAAATCCATTGGTTGTTTACGGAATCACCGTTTACGCAAAAAAAAATCTTTTTGGTTAATTACGGAACCACCGCTTTAAATAAAAATTGTAATCATGTTTTTTTTTTTATCGTTTTTGATGGAGCCCACTGTAGAGCAGAGTGGGACTAAAACTAGAAAAAAAAACGTTTATTGAGTTTTGGCAATTGTTTTAATAATCAAAACGTTGAAGCAATGCAATTATGAAAAAAACATTTTTTTCCTGTTTTTCTCCGACCCTTTCGCACAGTGCCTACCTATAATCCTACACATATAAAAAGTATGTATGAATATAATACAAAAAAAAATTTTTTGTAATAAGTATTGTAAGTAATTTAATTTAATTATACGGCGAAAAACTTAGGTGTAATTTTTAACAAAACATTAACATGGAAAGACCATATTTTTAGAACGGTTGGAAAGGTGTATGGAATGCTTCGTACACTATGGTTAACACAGTATTTCACGCCTTTGCACATAAGACTACTTCTGGCTAAAGCGTACTTATTACCTACGCTACTCCATGGTTGTGTGATTTACTCAAACTGTGACTATCTGTGCAAGAACAAATTAAATGTTGTTTACAACAACATTGCTAGATATGTTTATGGGTTGAAAAGACTTGACCACGTATCACAACATGCTGAAAAGTTGCTAAACATTTCTTCCGAAAATCTTTTAAAAGTCAAAACACTGTCCTTCCTACATAAATTGATACACACGAAGGAACCTGACTATCTATATCGTAAGCTTATTTTTCTGCAATCATCAAGATCGGTGCTTCTTCTTAAGCACATTAGATACCGCACGCTAACCTCTGAGCGCCAATTCTTTTTTACTGCAATACGTCTTTGGAACTCCCTACCTACAAGTCTTCGACTCTTAAGTAATGCTCTGCACTTCAAAAAAGAGCTAACATCATTTTTTAACGACTCTTAAACTGGATCTCAAATTGTTGTTGTTAAAATGTTCATTTCTAAGTCCTTTTCCTTCCTCTGTGTCTTCTTTCTTTATTTGTTAAATACTATTCGATCTATAACCAGCCAAAGGTTATCATCACTACTGCTGTCTTTAATATTTATTAATTACTATTCTTTAGTTTTAAGATTTACATTTACATACATAAATATTTCACTATTATCCGTTACATTTAATTTAGTTTGATTAATCTAATTTATTATTACTATAAATCAGTGTGTTCCATTTCATAGGCACCCGTGCCAAATTTTTCTCTTCTGCTTTCACACGTATAGTACGATAACTGCGCTACTTTCACACACATATTACCAATCAGTATGAAGCAGTGTTGCCAATACTTACTGTCTCGCTGTGATCGCGGAAGGGTTTTTCTCCTCATTCAATGCGCAACTTTCGAGCAGACAAGTCGTGGTAAGTCGCATTAAAAATGTTTAATATGAACTGGGAGGTAGATTTTTTAGTTGTTGATAATAGAAAGAGAGGAACAAAATGCATGGTGTGCCATAAAGAAATTGCGCGTGCAACAAAATTTTTTGTCAAACGCCATTATCATACATGCCTTGCTAATGAATTTTACGAGCTCAGTAGTAAGGAGAGGGAAAATTTTGTTCTAAGGCTCAAGAGCAAGTTGAACCTAATTGGTCCCAATAATGAAGGGAACAGGAGTAAGGAATTTAAGGCAGCATCTTATATGGTCGCTATAACTTTAGCAAAAAAAAATGCCGCCCATATTCAGACGGAATATTTTTTAAAGACCTCTGTAAGGATATTTTTCAATTATTTGGCAAAGAAGGAGAAGAGATTGGAAAATTATTTGATAAGATTTCACTTTCGAAGCAAAGTATGATTCGCAGAACGGAAAAAGTAAGTAGGTATATTTATTCGAGTGTTATGAAGAAATTGCAGGATAGCTTATATTTTTCTATATGTCTGGACGAAACTACCGACATTTCAAGTACAAGCCAACTTGCAATTTATGTGAAGACAGTAAATAAAAATTTTGAAATTCATGAGGATTTTCTATGTCTCGTTTCAATACACAGCCACGTGAATGGTAAAGCCTTATGGGAAGCAGTAAATGCCCAAGTATTCAATAACGTGGATAAAAATAAATTGAGTGCAGTATGCACTGACGGTGCTAAGGTTATGACCGGGAGGGATAAAGGGTTTGTTGGGTTTTTACGAAAGAATAATGTTAATGTTCCTGCGTTCCATTGCGTAATACATCAACACGCTTTATTTTCGAAGCATCTTAATATGATGAATGCAATGGACTTTGCAATAAAAGTAATTAATAGAATAAAGGGAGGACACAACGCATTGACGAACAGAAAATTTAAAGAATTTTTAGCAGAGGTTGAAGCAGATTACGGAGATTTGCTTTTGTTTACTAACGTTCGCTGGCTAAGTCGCGGGCGAAGTTTGCAACGACTTTTTGATTTACGGGAAGAAGTTATTCAATTTTTGCAACAAAGCCTAGCAGAAAACTGCGCAGAAATGATTTCACACTTGAAAAACTACGAATTCATATATGACTTAGCTTTTCTTAGTGATATATCACTCATGTTGAATGAATTTAATCTCATTTTACAAGGTAAAAACAAACATATTTTTGATCTGGTTTCTGCAACAAATCAATTGGGTCATAAGCTCAGACTGTTAAAAAATGAAATTCTTAACAAAAGTTTTACATTTTTACCAAGGACATCAAAAGTATTTGCGGAACTTCCAATTCAAAATAAATTAACAGAGCTTGTAGAAATTATTGATACCTTGATTAAAAAATTTTCTGAAAAATTTATTGATTTCCATATTATAAAAAATGCAATAGATCTTCACGACAATCCATTAACATGCAATATTGAAAATTACAGTCAAGAAATTCAACAAGAGCTGAAAATTATGCAAGCCGATCCATCACTGCCCTTTGGCACAGGACTAAAGTTTTGGGAAAAAGTAAGCGATGTGTCTTATTCAAAAATAAGGTCTGAAATACTAAAACTATATTCAATGTTTGGTGCCACGTATAATTGCGAAGTCCTTTTTTCTTTTTTAAAAATAGTTAAGTCTAAATATAGACATAATTTAATGGATAACCACTTGGAAGATATCTTAAGAATTAATAGATACGAAAATGATATAAATATTGAAGAACTTGCAATGAATTAAAAAATATTTAAATAAGAATTAATTTTTTATTTTCCTTAATTGCAAAAAATTAATTTTACGAATTTAGTTCCTTAAAGTAAACAAAAAAATATTGAGGAAAAATTCACATTTAATTTTTTTTTAAATCTCTAAAAGTGAATTTTTTTAGTTTTTATATTTGAAACTGTCTTTAAACTTCGGTAAATATTTATTTCTTTATTATTAACTTGTTGTTGTTTTTTTGTTGATTCTCAAAGCTAAAAATAACAAAAAAAAATTTCGGTAACATCAATTTGGCTTTTCATACATAGAGTAAGTTCGGGTAATAAGGAATACATACTTTTTCACCAATAACTTCATTTTCACTTTTTTGCACCCGCCATTTCCAAGACTTTTTACAATGGGCGCATTCCAAATCGCAACTGTTGGACCCGTTCTACAAACAGTTTAGCTATACG
This sequence comes from Eurosta solidaginis, assembly GCF_040869045.1. Lineage (NCBI taxonomy): Eukaryota > Metazoa > Arthropoda > Insecta > Diptera > Tephritidae > Eurosta > Eurosta solidaginis. The sequence goes on from NC_090324.1 coordinate 17,602,811, forward strand.
TGAAATTGCAACATATAAAAATCCCTTTTCAAAATTAAAATATTAGGTAAATATCAATTAATTAAAGTACTTAAAAGGGGTAAGTGGCTACTAATCAATACAAACTCACCATTACTACTAATATTTAAAAGTCCATTTTTCCTTCCACAATTAAACCATGAATTTTTTCGATTTCAATACGTTGGCAACATTGATTTTTTAGACGCGTGAGCGACTTGTTCTCTTCAGTCTCTCATTGCCCAGCAGAACCGCAATATGTGATTGTATATGTTTTGGCCGTAGCTGCTATAAATGTTCAATTTTTATAGCTCATGCTATTCATGACTAGCACTGTTAAATAATTTGTCAAAATTGTTGTGCTAGGAACAAATTTTCAAATAAATACATACATACATACATAATTAATTACACGCACGCATTTTACTGTGAATTAAATTATTCTGTTAATAACTTAAATTTTATTATAATTTTATTTTGAAGTGATTAACTATAAATGATTGTTTGACCTTCTACTACTGTTATATAAACTCTTTTTAATTGAAAATTATTTTCTATTCTTTAGTTCGGTTAGCTATAAAAGTGTGTTTTTTTTAGTTTTTTTAAACTATTATTTATTTTTAATTTTTTATTTGAAGTAATTTTAAAAGTTTTAGTCGAGAATGATGAAACCTCGAAATGCCAGCGTTCCATGGATGAATCCAACCCCACGGCACAGAAAAGGGCCAAGACGCAGGGAGGCTGGACGCGGTGGTTCGCCGAAATTGCCAAGGGTCGGCAGATCATTGGCATTATAGACGAGAGCAGCGAAGATGGCGGGATCCCAAAACAACAGGGGAAGTGGATCGAGGCCGCGCTCGCTACGGTGGACGTTAAGATTAAGAAAGACAACCCTGGTCCACCGCCATCTTACACCGATAAAGGGTGGTTCCAGGGCAATGTCAAGCTAATTGCCTGTGACGACGCCAGGTCGGTAAACCTCTATAGGACCGCCGTCACGCTGATAGGGGTGGTATATCCGAGTGCGCGCCTCAAGGTAGTGGAGGCGCGTGATATCCCCTCACGGCCAAGGGCTAGAGCCTGGGTTCCAGTTGCGGCAACGGACCCAGCTGACATCCTGGGGCTACTCCAGGAGTACAACCCGCCACACATTTTGAAGCCAAGCTGGATAAAACCGAGCTTGTCCTCGAGGAGGTACAAAGTACCAAATCTTACACCGCCAAGAATTGGGGGTACGTTCTTAGAGTTTAGCGATCAAGTCAAGTATTTGGGAGTAATTCTAGATAGGAAGCTATTATGGAGTGACCATATAGTGGAGCGATCCAAGAAGGCAGCAGCAGAGCTGTTCACCTGCAAGAGGGCAATTGGCATCTCCTGGGGATTCTCCCCTTAGGTGACCTACTGGATTTACACAGCCATCGTGCGCCCGATTCTTCTTTATGGGTCCTTGGTCTGGAGGCCTGTACTAGCTAAAAGTACCTATCTTAAAATGCTTTAAAAGGTACCACGGAGTTCGGAGCTCTGCATTACCGGGGCTCTCGGCTCCACTACAGATTCCGTTACATACATACATGGATACATAGATACATTGATAGATACAGGCCATGATAATAAAAGCGTGTTAAAAAGGGCTCCAGTATGCTCTTTCGTAGATGTGCCATGTATCCCCTTCTATCGTTAATAAAGGAATTCGTTCTTCACATTTTGTGCAAGGTTTCAAATCTATGGCCATTTGTGGTGGTCACAAGTTCAATTGACCTTATGTCCGTTAACCTTATGTCACCCCACCATCACATTATTGCATTGTCATTGAGCCTTGATACGTGTGCAAAGTTTCAATCAAACTTATGGCCATTCAAAGTGATAATAAGGCCAATTGACCTTATGGCCGTTCACCTTATGTCACCACACCATCACATTAATGCATTGTCATCAAGCATTGATACGTGTGCAAAGTTTCAATCAAACTTGTGGCCATTCAAAGTGATAATAAGGCCAATTGACCTTATTGCCGTTCACCTTATGTCACCACACCATCACATTAAAGCATTGTCATCGAGCCTTGATACGTGTGCAAAGTTTCAATCAAACTTATGGCCATTCAAAGTGATAATAAGGCCAATTGACCTTATGGCCATTGACCTTATGTCACCGCACCATCACATTAATGCATTGTCATCGAGCCGTGATACGTGTGCAAAGTTTCAATCAAACTTATGGCCATTCAAATTGATAATAAGGCCAATTGACCTTATGGCCGATGACCTTATGTCACCAAACCATCACATTAATGCATTGTAATCGAGCCTCCATACGTACGCAAAGTCTCAATCAAACTTATGGCCATTCAAAGTGGTAATAAGGCCAATTGACCTTATGGCCATTGACCTTATGTCACCGCACCATCACATTAATGCATTGTCATGCAGCCTTGATACGTGTGCAAAGTTTCAATCAAACTTATAGCAATTCAAATTGATAATAAGGCCAATTGACCTTATGGCCGATGACCTTATGTCACCAAGCCATTACATTAATGCATTGTCATCGAGCCTTGATACGTGTGCAAAGTTTCAATCAAACTTATGGCCATTCAAAGTTGTAATAAGGCCAATAGACCTTATGGCCGTTGACCTTATGTCACCCCACCATCACATTAATGCATTGTCATCGAGCCTTGATACGTGTGCAAAGGTGCAATCAAAATTATGCCCATTCAAAGTGATAATAAGGACAATTGACCTTATGGCCGTTGACCTTATGTCACCACACCATCACATTAATGCGTTGTCATCGAGCTTTGATACGTGTGCAAAGTTTCAATCAAACTTATGGCCATTCAAATTGATAATAAGGCCAATTGACCTTATCGCCGATAACCTTACGTCACCAAACCATCACACTAATGCATTGTAATCGAGCCTCGATACGTACGCAAAGTTTCAATCAAACTTATGGCCATTCAAATTTATAATAAGGCCAATTGACCTTATGGCCCTTGCCTTATGTCACCACACCATCACACTTATGCATTGTCATCGAGCCTTGATACGTGTGCAAAGCTTCAATCAAACTAATGGCCATTCAAAGTGGTAATAACGCCAATTGACCTTATGGCCGTTGACCTTATATCACCACACCTTTACATTAATGCATTGTCATCGAGCCTTAATACGTGTGCAAAGTTTCAATCAAACTTATGCCCATTCAAAGTGGTAATAAGGCAAATTGACCTTATGTCACCGCACCATCACATTAATGCATTGTCATGGAGCCTTGATACGTGTGCAAAGTTTCAATCAAACTTATGGCCATTCAAATTGATAATAAGGCCAATTGACCTTATGGCCGATGACCTTATGTCACCAAACCATCACATTAATGCATTGTCATCGAGCCTTGATACGTGTGCAAAGTTTCAATCAAACTTATGGCCATTCAAAGTGGTAATAAGGCAAATTGACCTTATGTCACCGCACCATCACATTAATGCATTTTCATCGAGCCTTGATACGTGTGCAAAGTTTCAATCAAACTTATGGCCATTCAAAGTGATAATAAGGCCAATTGACCTTATGGCCGTTGACCTTATGTCACCACACCATCACATTAATGCATTGCCATCGAGCCTCGATACGTGTGCAAAGTTTCAATCACACTTATGGTCATTCAAAGTGATAATAAGGCCAATTGACCTTATGGCCGTTGACCTTATGTCACCACACCATCACACTAATGCATTGTCATCGAGCCTCGATACGTACGCAAAGTTTCAATCAAACTTATGGCCATTCAAAGTGGTAATAAGGCCAATTGACCTTATGGCCGATGACCTTATATCACCAAACCATCAGATTAATGAATTGTCATCGAGCCTTGATACGTGTGCAAAGTTTCAATCAAACTTATGGCCATTCAAATTGGTAATAAGGCCAATTGACCTTATGGCCGATGACCTTATATCACCAAACCATCAGATTAATGAATTGTCATCGAGCCTTGATACGTGTGCAAAGTTTCAATCAAACATATGGCCATTCAAAGTTGTAATAAGGCCAATTGACATTATGGCCGTTGACCTTATGTCACCGCACCATCACATTAATGCATTGTCATCGAGCCTTGATACGTGTGCAAAGTTTCAAACAAACTTATGGCCATTCAAATTTATAATAAGGCCAATTGACCTTATGGCCGATGACCTTATGTCACCAAACCATCACATTAATGCATTGTCATCGAGCCTCGATACGTACGCAAAGTTTCAATCACACTTATGGCCATTCAAAGTGGTAATAAGGCCAATTGACCTTATGGCCGTTGACCTTATGTCACCGCACCATCACATTAATGCATTGTCATCGAGCCTTGATACGTGTGCAAAGTTTCAATCAAACTTATGGCCATTCAAATTGGTAATAAGGCCAATTGACCTTATGGCCGATGACCTTATATCACCAAACCATCAGATTAATGAATTGTCATCGAGCCTTGATACGTGTGCAAAGTTTCAATCAAACATATGGCCATTCAAAGTTGTAATAAGGCCAATTGACATTATGGCCGTTGACCTTATGTCACCGCACCATCACATTAATGCATTGTCATCGAACCTTGATACGTATGCAATGTTTCAAATTAATCACACTTCTAGAAACCGGTGAAAATTAAGCTCAAAGATTCCGTTACATACAGGCCAAGCTATTAAAAGCGTGTTAAAAATATACACGGATATACTTGGTTTCAGCTTTTATATTTTTTGCAATGTTACACAACGACTTCTTGTAATATTGCGTGACTCGGTTAAAAGTATGTACGAAAATAAAAGTTTTTTTTTCAAAACGACAAAAATAAAACTAAATACCTTTCATAACATAACTTATACGTTCGATACGTATAGTATGAAGTGAATATTTTCTATAAAATGCATAATGAATGTTCATGAAGAGTCGTAGCATAATTGATCGTAAAAAGAGTGATAATCACTTGGAATCAACGCCTTAAAACTTTGTAAATCTCGGAACTTTTTTAAAGGCAGCTTCAATGGCTGCTCATGAAGACTTCTTATTTCGGTTGGAACTTTTTCGATTTTCATTCGTTGTGGTAATTTTACGCAGTCCTAATCATAATCAAGTTTATAAAAACTTCCAAATGAGGTATGCTTTAAACATTTAATATCTGTGACGCAACGGTCGCCTGATTTTAGTCCTGGTCTGATAGATTTGTAAAAATTTAAATCAGAATATTTTTTAAAAATTGTATGTCCAACATAATGAACCCCCTAAGGCCCATGGCTTGTTCGTGCTTCATTTATAAGCTTGAAAAATCTGCTGGCGCAAATAATTCTTTATATTTCTTTTTTTTCTCGATATTAGCATGAACGGAGTCGCATTGCATTTGAGTGTGACCAACGGCCAGGTATTTCAGGTATATTTTGCTGTTATACTTCTTTGCAAAATGTATTAATGCATTTGATAAAGTTACGTTTCTATTTTGTGCACCGCAGCCATCACTATACATGCTTATAGGAATATGATTTTCATTTACTTCAGTTTATAAAAAATGTAATATACAAGACGTAACGTTAGCATCCATTGCACCTTCACCTTCGTGCCATACGTAGCAAACTACTTTCGAATCTTTTAAATTATAAATTGTGAACTGGTGCCAGGCCAACTTCTGTTTAAAGCATTGGGCTCCTGCAACTATAAATTTGAGCAGCCTGAACATCCAACGTGAAGCAATGAATTTCTCCTTTGGCCTTTTTTATCTTCTTTCTTTTCTTTTCGAGCTCGATCTTTTGATCTCAAATGTGTTTGAAAAGTTCTCTCATCAATATGCTTATTTTTATAAGCATAACATATATTGCATTGGTCTTTTTTTGGTTTATAAAGTCCAATATTCATTTCATGTGCAACTTTTGGAAATGACTTATAACCAGTTTTTTCAGAATCTTAAATGTGATTCGCATTAATGAAGCTTTCAAATTGTTTGCAAACCTGTTTTATGGACGTATAAGTCAAGTCCATATATAATTTTTGTGTGTTTTGGCGGTAGTAATGGAAAGGAAATTTTTGGGACATTGTCCAAAAAAGATCGGGCATGTTCTAATTTTTTTAAGTTTAAATCATTTGTTCTTTTTTACCTACACCGTAACCGTTTTTTACTTTTAATGTATTTCGAACAAACAATTCTCCAATATCCAGTGTAGCTAAAAGAATTTTTTTGCAGACTTTAATTGTTTCACCATCAACTTTGAGATGACAAAGCATGGTTTACGTTCTCCTGACCGACTCCCCCTTCTACGGTTAACTGGAAAAACATTGACAAGTATATTTATCAATTATCTTTTTTGCTCCTATGACCATTTCTTTCCAGAAATACCTAAAAAGCACAGCTCTCTGTAAATCGGATATCGTTGCAAACTTGTTGTTGCCTCTAGCATTTGTGCATCGACATCGCTGTTTCAATTTTCTTTCACACCTTTTTTGCAAACCAATTCTCTCTCTCCTACATCTCTCTAAACTGAAATAACTTTTTCCTTGTTCCCTCGCTTTTTTAGTTTTTCTCTATTCCATTGTCCTCTGTTGCTTTGTCTTTTTTTTTTCTTAGTATGTGACAGCCACCCTAATGTTTCGTCTAGTATATGCTTGGATGGAGAATATAAACAACTGCTTGACTCTTCAAGAGAATTAACATGCCACTTGAAAAATCGATTGAAGTGTCAGGAGAAGTGATTTCAACGCTCGAATCGATATCAACAAAAATCCTGTTTTGTCATCTAACTTTTTATACTCAGCTGAGCAGAGCTCACAGAGTATATTAACTTTGTTCGCATAACGGTAATCCGTAACGGCATAAACTAATCGAGATAGATATAGACTTCTATATATCAAAATGATCTGGGTGAAAAAAGAAATTCATTTAGCCATGTCCGTCCGTCCGTCCGTCCGTCTGTCCGTCAGTCTGTAAACACGATAACTTGAGTATTTTTTAACTTTCTTGATGAAATTTGGTATGTAGGTTCCTGGGCGCTCATCTCAGATCGCTATTTAAAATGAACGAAATCGGACTACAACCACGCCCAATTTTTCGATATCGAAAATGTTGAAAAACAGATCAAGTGCGATAATTCATTACCAAAAACGGATAAAGTGATGCAACTTGGTAGGTGCGTTGACCTTATGACGCAAAATAGAAAATTAGTAAAATGTTGGACAATGGGCGTGGCACCGCCCACTTTTAAAAGAAGGTAATTTAAAAGTTTTGCAAGCTGTAATTTGGCAGTCGTTGAAGATATCATGATGAAATTTGGTATGCACGTTACTACTATTACTATATCTGTGCTAAATAAAAATAAATAATAGTTTAAAAAAACTAAAAAAACACGCTTTTATAGCTAACCGAACTAAAAAATAGAAAATAATTTTTAATTAAAAAGAGTTTATATAACAGTAGTAGAAGGTCAAACAATCATTTATAGTTAATCCCCTCAAAATAAAATTATAATAAAATTTAAGTTATTAACAGAATAATTTAATTCACAGTAAAAAGCGTGGGTTGCATTTGACTACATTTCATATCTGTCCTCTCAGATAGTTCCAACAGAATGATTGTAATATTCAATATCAAGCACCCCACGCTTTTTACTCTGAATTAAATTATTATCTTAATAACTTAAATTTTATTATAATTTTATTTTGAGGTGATTAACTATAAATGATTGTTTGACCTTCTACTACTGTTACATAAACTCTTTTTAATTGAAAATTATTTTCTATTTTTTAGTTCGGTTAGCTATAAAAGCGTGTTTTTTTAGTTTTTTAAATTATTTTTATTTTTAATATTTAGTTCAAGTAATTTTAAAAGTTTTAATCGAGAGTGATGAAACCTCGAAACGCCAGCGGTCCATGGATGAATCCAACCCCACGGCACCGAAAAGGGCCAAGACGCAGGGGGGCCGGTCGCGGAAATTGCTACGGGTCGGCAGATCATTGGCATTATAGACGAAAGCAGCGAAGATGGCGGGATCCCGAAACAACAGTGGAAGTGGATCGAGGCCGCGCTCGCTACTGTGGCCGTTAAGATTAAGAAAGACAACCCTGGTCCACCGCCATCTTACACCGATGCAGGGTGGTTCCAGGGCAATGTCAAGCTAATTGCCTGTGACGACGCCAGGTCGGTAAACCTCTATAGCGCCGCGGTCACGCTGATAGGGGTGGTATATCCGGGCGCGCGCCTCAAGGTAGTGGAGACGCGTGATATCCCCTCACGACCCAAGGCTAGAGCCTGGGTCCCAGTAACGCCAACGCACCCAGCTGACATCCTGGGCCTACTCCAGGAGTACAACCCGCCACAGGTTTGAAAGTCAACCCGGATAGAACCGAGCTTGTCCTCTTCACGAGGAGGTACAAAGTACCAAAGAAGAATTGGGGGTACGTTGTTAGCGTTTAGCGATCACGTCAAGTATTTGGGTGTCATTCTGGATAGGAAGCTATTATGGAGTGACCATATAGTGGAGCGATCCAAGAAGGTAGCAGCAGAGCTGTTCACCTGCAAGAGGGTAATTAGCACCTCCTGGGGATTCTCCCCTAAGGTGACCTACTGGATTTACACAGCCATTGTGCGCCCGATTCTTCTTTATGGGTCCTTGGTCTGGTGGCCTGCACTAGCTAAAAGTACCTATCTTAAAATGCTTCAAAAGGTGCAAATGAGTTCGGAGCTCTGCATTACCGGGGCTCTCGGCTCCACTCCAGATTCCGTTACATACATACATGGATACATAGATACATAGATAGATACAGGCCAAGCTAATAAAAGCGTGTTAAAAAGGGCTCCAATATGCTCTTTGTAGATGTGCCATGCATCCCCTTCTATCATTAATAAAGGAATGCATTCTTCGCAGTATGTGCAAGGTTTCAAATCTATGGCCATTTAGAGTGGTCATAAGTTCAATTGACCTTATGTCCGTTATCCTTATGTCACCCCACCATCACACTATTGCATTCTCATTGAGCCTGGATACGTGTGCAAAGTTTCAATCAAACTTATGGCCATTCAAAGTGAAAATAAGGCCAATTGACCTTATGGCCCTTGCCTTATGTCACCACACCATCACACTTATGCATTGTCATCGAGCCTTGATACGTGTGCAAAGCTTCAATCAAACTTATGGCCATTCAAAGTGGTAATAACGCCAATTGACCTTATGGCCGTTGACCTTATATCACCACACCATTACATTAATGCATTGTCATCGAGCCTTAATACGTGTGCAAAGTTTCAATCAAACTTATGCCCATTCAAAGTGGTAATAAGGCAAATTGACCTTATGTCACCGCACCATCACATTATTGCATTGTCATTGAGCCTTGATACGTGTGCAAAGTTTCAATCAAACTAATGTCCATTCAAAGTGATAATAAGGCCAACTGACCTTATGGCCGTTGACCTTATGTCACAAAACCATCACATTAAAGCATTGTAGTCGAGCCTCGATACGTACGCAAAGTTTCAATCAAACTTATGGCCATTCAAAGTGGTAATAACGCCAATTGACCTTATGGCCGTTGACCTTATGTCACCGCACCATCACATTAATGCATTGTCATCGAGCCTTGATACGTGTGCAAAGTTTCAATCAAACTTATGGCCATACAAATTTATAATAAGGCCAATTGACCTTATGGCCGATGACCTTATGTCACCAAACCATCACACTAATGCATTGTAATCGAGCCTCGATACGTACGCAAAGTTTCAATCAAACTTATGGCCATTCAAAGTGGTAATAAGGCCAATTGACCTTATGGCGGATGACCTTATGTCACCAAACCATCCCACTAATGCATTGTAATCGAGCCTCGATACGTACGCAAAGTTTCAATCAAACTTATGGCCATTCAAAGTTGTAATAAGGCCAATTGACCTTATGGCCGTTGACCTTATGTCACTGCACCATCACGTTAATGCATTGCCATTGAGCCTCGATACGTACGCAAAGTGTCAATCAAACTTATGGCCATTCAAAGTGGTAATAAGGCCAATTGACCTTATGGCCTTTGACCTTATGTCACCGCACCATCACACTAATGCATTGCCATCGAGCCTTGATACGTGTGCAAAGTTTCAATCAAACTTATGGCCATTCAAATTGTTAATAAGGCCAATTGACCTTATGGCCGATGACGTTATGTCACCAAACCATCACACCAATGCATTGTAATCGAGCCTCGATACGTACGCAAAGTTTCCATCAAACTTATGGTCATTCAAATTTATAATAAGGCCAATAGACCTTATGACCGATGACCTTATGTCACCAAACCATCACATTGATGCATTGTCATGGAGCCTTGATACGTGTGCAAAGTTGCAATCAAAATTAGGACCATTCAAAGTGATAATAAGGACAATTGACCTTATGGCCGTTGACCTTATGTCACCACACCACCACACTAATGCGTTGTCATCGAGCCTTGATACGTGTGCAAAGTTTCAATCAAACTTATGGCCATCCAAATTGATATTAAGGCCAATTGACCTTATGGCCGATGACCTTATGTCACCAAACCATCACACTAATGCATTGTCATCGAGCCTTGATACGTGTGCAAAGCTCCAATCAAACTTATGGCCATTCAAAGTGGTAATAAGGCCAATTGACCTTATGGCCGTTGACCTTATGTCAGCGCACCATCACATTAATGCATTTTCATCGAGCCTTGATACGTGTGCAAAGTTTCAATCAAACTTATGGCCATTCAAATTGATAATAAGGCCAATTGACCTTATGGCCGTTGACCTTATGTCATCGCACCATCACATTAATGCATTGTCATCGAGCCTTGATGCGTGTGCAAAGTTTCAATCAAACTTATGGCCATTCAAATTGATAATAAGGAAATTGACCTTATGGCCGATGACTTTATGTCACCAAACGATCACACTAATGCATTGTAATCGAGCCTCGATACGTACGCAAAGTTTCAATCAAGCCTATGGCCATTCAAATTTATAATAAGGCCAATTGACCTTATGGCCGTTGACCTTATGTCACCGCACCATCACATTAATGCATTGCCATGGAGCCTTGATACGTGTGCAAAGTTGCAATCAAAATTAGGGCCATTCAAAGTGATAATAATGACAATTGACCTTATGGCCGTTGACCTTATGTCACCACGCCACCACATTAATGCGTTGTCATCGAGCCTTAATACGTGTGCAAAGTTTCAATCAAACTTATGACCACTCAAAGTGGTAATAAGGCCAATTGACCTTATGGCCGTTGGCCTTATGTCACCGCACCATCACATTAATGCACTGTCATCGAGCCTTGATACGTGTGCAAAGTTTCAATCAAACTTATGGCCATTCAAATTGGTAATAAGGCAAATTGACCTTATGTCACCGCACCATCACATTAATGCATTTTCATCGAGCCTTGATACGTGTGCAAAGTTTCAATCAAACTTATGGCCACTCAAAGTGAAAATAAGGCCAATTGACCTTATGGCCGATGACCTTATGTCACCAAACCATCACACTAATGCATTTTCATCGAGCCTTGATACGTGTGCAAAGTTTCAATCAAACTTATGGCCACTCAAAGTGAAAATAAGGCCAATTGACCTTATGGCCGATGACCTTATGTCACCAAACCATCACACTAATGCATTGTAATCGAGCCTCGATACGTACGCAAAGTTTCAATCAAGCCTATGGCCATTCAAATTTATAATAAGGCCAATTGACCTTATGGCCGTTGACCTTATGTCACCGCACCATCACATTAATGCATTGCCATGGAGCCTTGATACGTGTGCAAAGTTGCAATCAAAATTAGGGCCATTCAAAGTGATAATAATGACAATTGACCTTATGGCCGTTGACCTTATGTCACCACGCCACCACATTAATGCGTTGTCATCGAGCCTTAATACGTGTGCAAAGTTTCAATCAAACTTATGACCACTCAAAGTGGTAATAAGGCCAATTGACCTTATGGCCGTTGGCCTTATGTCACCGCACCATCACATTAATGCACTGTCATCGAGCCTTGATACGTGTGCAAAGTTTCAATCAAACTTATGGCCATTCAAATTGGTAATAAGGCAAATTGACCTTATGTCACCGCACCATCACATTAATGCATTGTCATCGAGCCTTGATACGTGTGCAAAGTTTCAATCAAACTTATGGCCATTCAAATTTATAATAAGGCCAATTGACCTTATGGCCGATGACCTTATGTCACCAAACCATCACACTAATGCATTGTAATCGAGCCTTGATACGTGTGCAAAGCTTCAATCAAACTTATGGCCATTCAAAGTGGTAATAACGCCAATTGACCTTATGGCCGATGACCTTATGTCACCAAACCATGACACTAATGCATTGTAATCGAGCCTTGATACGTGTGCAAAGCTTCAATCAAACTTATGTCCATTCAAAGTGGTAATAACGCCAATTGACCTTATGACCGTTGACCTTATATCACCGCACTATCACATTAATGCATTGTCATCGAGCCTCGATACGTGTGCAAATTTTCAATCAGACTTATGTCCATTCAAAGTGATAATAAGGCCAACTGACCTTATGGCCGTTGACCTTATGTCACCACACCATCACATTAATGCATTGTCATCGAGCCTCGATACGTGTGCAAAGTTGCAATCAAACTTATGGCCATTCAAAGTGGTAATAAGGCCAATTGACCTTATGGCCGTTGACCTTATGTCACCGCACCATCACATTAATGCATTGTCGTCGAGCTTTGATACGAGTGCAAAGTTTCAATCAAACTTATGCCCATTCAAAGTGGTAATAAGGCAAATTGACCTTATGTCACCGCACCATCACATTATTGCATTGTCATTGAGCCTTGATACGTGTGCAAAGTTTCAATCAGACTTATGTCCATTCAAAGTGATAATAAGGCCAACTGACCTCATGGCCGTTGACCTTATGTCACCACACCATCACATTAATGCATTGTCATTGAGCCTCGATACGTGTGCAAAGTTGCAATCAAACTTATGGCCATTCAAAGTGGTAATAAGGCCAATTGACCTTATGGCCGTTGACCTTATGTCACCGCACCATCACATTAATGCATTGTCGTCGAGCTTTGATACGAGTGCAAAGTTGCAATCAAACTTAAGGCCATTCAAAGTGATAATAAGGCAAATTGACCTTATGTCACCGCACCATCACATTAATGCATTGTCACGAGCATTGATACGTGTGCAAAGTTTCAATCAAACTTATGGCCATTCAAAGTGATAATAAGGCCAATTGACCTTATGGCCGTTGACCTTATGTCACCACACCATCACATTAATGCATTGTCATCGAGCCTTGATACGTGTGCAAAGTTTCAATCAAACTTATGGCCATTCAAAGTGGTAATAAGGCCAATTGACCTTATGACCGTTGACCATATGTCACCGCACTATCACATTAATGCATTGTCGTCGAGCTTTGATACGTGTTCAAAGTTGCAATCAATCTTATGCCCATTCAAAGTGGTAATAAGGCAAATTGACCTTATGTCACCGCACCATCACATTATTGCATTGTCATTGAGCCTTGATACGTGTGCAAAGTTTCAATCAGACTTATGTCCATTCAAAGTGATAATAAGGCCAACTGACCTTATGGCCGTTGACCTTATGTCACCACACCATCACATTAATGCATTGTCATCGAGCCTCGATACGTGTGCAAAGTTGCAATCAAACTTATGGCCATTCAAAGTGGTAATAAGGCCAATTGACCTTATGGCCGTTGACCTTATGTCACCGCACCATCACATTAATGCATTGTCGTCGAGCTTTGATACGAGTGCAAAGTTGCAATCAAACTTACGGCCATTCAAAGTGATAATAAGGCCAATTGACCTTATGGCCGTTGACCTTATGTCACCACACCACCACATTAATGCATTGTCATCGGTCCTTGATACGTATGCAAAGTTTCAAATTAATCAGACTTCTAGAAACCGGTGAAAATTAAGCTCAAAAATTCCGTTAAATACAGGCCAAGCTAATAAAAACGTGTTAATTAGCGAAATCGGATGACGAACACGCCACTTTTAAAAAAAAATTTTTTAAGTCAAATTTCAACAAAATATTTAATATCTTTACAGTATAAAAGTAAGTTATGTCAACATTCGACTCCAGTAATGATATGGTGCAACAAAATACAAAGATAAAAGGAAATTTCAAAATGGGCGTAACTCCGCCCTTTTTCATTTAATTCGTCTAGAATACTCTTAATGCCATAAGTCGAACAAAAATTTACCAATCCTTGAATCTTCGAAATTTGGTAGGGACATAGATTCTATGACGATAACTGTTTTCTGTGAAAATGGGCGAAATCGGTGAAAGCCACGCCCAGTTTTTATACACAGTCGACGGTCTGTCCTTCCGCTCGGCGGTTAACACGATAACTTGCGCAAAAAACGATATGTCTTACCTAAGCTTAGTCCTCCTACTTATCTGAACTCACTTTATCTTGGTATAAAAAATGACCGAAATCTGACTATAACCACGCCCACTTTTTCGATATCGAAAATTACGAAAAATGAAAAAAAATGCCATAATTCTATACCAAATACGAAAAAAGGGTTTCAGGTAATTTGATCGGTTTTTTGACGCAAAATATAACTTTAGAAAAAGCTTTGTAAAATGGGTGTGACACCTACCATATTAAGTAGAAGAAGACGAAAAAGTTCTTCAGGGCGAAATCAAAAGCCCTTGGAATCTTTGCAGGAATACTGTTCATGGTCGCTAAATGCCATGTATGCACGTAGCTTCACACAGAATACTCCGATTTTAAAACGGTTTTCTGCATTTAAAAACTTAGCTACGTGAGATGGTACAGTTAATATAATTTGAAGATATATATTATAGGGGCGTGGCTAATTGCCAAAATGTATCAAAAAATCATAAAATTTTTGTTTGCACAGCTATAACTCATCAACGAATTGATGGATTTAAAAAATTCTACTTTTCAGTAAAACTTTGAAATATTTACCTTCGATCTGCAAAAAAAAAAAAAATACTTAATTCCTTTCTTACATCAGCCAAATGGATTAAACAAAAGTAACATTTTTACCAAAAAATGTGTTTGTGTGGTTGTTCGCTGTAAACTGTGCACGCTAATTGCATACGAGTGAGGCATGATGCGACACATACTTACGTACATATATAGCATTCGCTGCGTTATTTAACTTCGGGCGTAGGTTTATAGGTATGTATGGATGTATATCACTACATAGTATAAAACAAAGTCGCTTTTTCTCTCCCTATGTCCCTTTGAATGTTTAAACCTTTAAAAATACGCAACGGATTTTGATGCACTTTTTTTTAATAGATAAAGAGTGATTGAAGAGGAAGGAACGGATGAACATATTTGGCTGAAAATTGGTGGAGGGGTAGCTTAGAACCAGGAGACAGACATAGTATAATTTTTATCCCGCTCTGGCTAGGGTCTTGAAATCAAAAGGTGGACCTGCGTAATCCTGGGGTATGTTTGTACAATATGGGTATTGAATGTAAGCTGTTTATGAGTACTTTGATACGAGGTATTTTTCGTACCCGCGTGTAACTAGGGTCTCGAGATATAAGCGAAAATGTGGACGCAGGTACCCCAAGAATGTGTTTATAAAACATGGATACCAAATGAAAGCTGTTGATGAGTGCTTCAGCACAGGGTAGTTTTCATATCTATTGGTGACTAGGGTCTCGAGATTGAGGCCAAAACGTGGACCCGGGTACCCCTAGAAAGTGTTTATACAATATGGATAACAAATGAAAGCTGTTGATTAGTGCTTTAGTTCAGGGTAGTTTTCATACCAATTTGTGAAGGGTCTCGAGATATAGGCCAAAACGTGGATCACGGTAACACTAGGATGTGTTTTTACATCATATTTATCAAATTGAAGCTGTTGATGAGTGCTTTAGTACAGAGTAATTTTTATACCGCTGGGTGACTAGGGTCTCAAGATATAGGCCAAAACCTGGACCCGGATACCCCTACAATGTGTGTGTAATAGGGATATCAAATGGAAGCTGTTGCTGAGAGCTTTAAAGTATGTGTGATATTCGATTTAGTCGCATCAACCTGGCAAAACTGATAAATATGCATGCGAAGCCGAAATAAAGACATTAATTAATAATACCCACATAGCTATTTGCATACGTCCTAGTCGATTTGTCTGGCATTAAGGGATGAAGAAGAATGGGAAAAACTTGAGAGAAGATTAAAGATGGAAGGAATGATGATGGAATGAGAAAGAGATAGAGTGAGAGGAAGATAGAGATAGATGAAGAGAAAAGACGGAGGGAGGAGTGAATAAAAGGATTAAGAAAAGGGGGGGGGGGGGGCAGAGTTATACGGAAAAAGCCTATTCAAATTTATGTAGATAGACCAAATTAGGGCAGAACAACTTCTGACGGGAACTAACGCCAAAACGTGGACCCTGGTAACCCTAGGATATGTTAGTACAATATGGTTATCAAATGAAAGCTGTTGATGAATGCTATAGTATAGAGTATTTTTCATGCCGCTCCGTGACTAGGGTCTCGAGATATAGACCAAAACGCGGACCCGAATAACTTTAGGATGTGTTTGTACTATATGGGTTGCGAATGGGAGATGTTGATGATTGCTATATTATAGATTACTTTTCATGCCCCTCCGTGCCTAGGGTCCCGAGATATAGACCAAAACGTGGACCCGGATAACTTTAGGATGTGTTTGTATAATATGGGTAGCAAATGGGAGCTGTTGATGATTGCTATAGTATAGCTTATTTTTCATGCCACTCCGTGACTAGGGTCGTGAGATATAGACCAAAACGTGGACCCGGATAACCCTAGGATGTGTTTGAACCACATGAGCATCCATTGTAAGTTGTTGATAAATGCTAATGAAAAGAGGGCTTTTCATTTCGCTGGCTAACTAAGGACTCCAGATATAGACCAATTGGGAACTCGCCTTCAGGTTAAGAGATTGCATTCTTAAGTGCTACAACCAGTTAAAATGGTTTATTCAATCACATAACAATATAATCTTTTTACCTGAAGGCGCCGAAAAGCGCTCAATGTATGGTGAAATTATTTTGAAAAACACACCAAAACCCAATTAGTTTAGTCAGATTCATCCCACTTAGCCAGCGGACGTATTCATATTAACATACATATATCAAAAATAGTTTAATCATTTACTAAACGATTTGTTACCTACTTAGCTACGCTTTGTCCCTCTCAAAATTTATGTACTTTCGTCTTAACTAGCTTGCTTATTATTCCCACCTACAAACTTACTTGCATTATATTTATATCAACATGTATGTATGTAGCAGGCAGATCGACAAACATAGTAAGCTTTGAAAAAACAACGAATAATATTACGGTGCATTTTTTTGCATACAGAAATACATGAATATTTTGTATAGATAGGTATATAGAGCTTTGGCATTAAGAAAATTCAAATTAGGAGAATAAATGACTTTGGAGTGTATACATCGCTGGAGCGTTTTCTTTGGCCTCAACACCATTCGTTAGCAGAATAAACGAAGCAGCCCAATACGTTCAGTAGTGTCCGAAATTACCGCGGTGCAAATTATTACACAGGGCCAAATTTATCATCAAGCTGATTAGTTTTTACCATACCCCGACGCTGATTATAAATTTTTGCAAATTTTTTTATTAGTGATGAAAACGTGAATTGGATCAACGTTGTGCAATTGCTTTGAATACAAGACGAGAAATTATTTGTGAACTACAAAGGGTTTTCCATCAATTCAATGTTCAATTGTTGAAAATTGCTCTCGATCGTATGCCATCTGATAATCACAAAATCATAATAAGGGCTGGCAGAACACCTTTTGGAGAGCATGAAAGGCGATTCAATGCACCAACAATTGATAAGGTTGCAATTGTAATTCTTGGTGATCAGTTGCAATCCCGTGATATTATACTTCATCGCAGAAATGAGCAATTGCAAGGTGTTTCGGAACTTCATCGTAGTTACGACGCATTACAATACCCAATATTGCATTGGAAAGTGACGATGGCTACCATATCAATATACCAATGATTGATCCACGAACAGGTAAATAATATTTAAAAGTTAGTGCCATGAATTTTTATTCGTATCGACTGATGGTTCGTTCACAAGAACAAAATTATCTCTTGAGATGTGGTAAACTACATCATCAATACATCGTTGATATGTATGCCAAAATAGAAACAGAACGTCTTAATTTTATTCGTTTCAAACAAGTAAAATTAAGATCTGAACAATATATTCATTTGCAAGATGCGATAGCGAATGACATCGGACGTTTAATTATATTGCCATTTTCCTATGTTGGTAGCCCACGGAATATGAACGAATATGCAAAAGACGCAATGTGTTATGTACGAAAATACTGTCGACCGGATCTGTTCATTTCATTTACATGTAATCCGCAGTGGGATGACAACAAAAACAATTTATTTGCAGGACAGTCGACAACCGATCGTCATGACATTACTGCGCGTGTTTTTCTGCAAAAATTTAAAGCACTTATGGATTTAATTGTGAAATTATATGTATTTGGGGAGGTGCGTTGACATATGTACTCCATCGAATAGCAGAAAAGGGGGTTGCCGCACGCACATATACTAATTTGGCTGGTACATAAATTAACTCCGGATCAAATCGATAACCTTATATCAGCTGAAATTCCTGATCACACTGCTGATCCTGAGTTATTTCAAGTGGTCGTTAAAAATATTACATGGACCGTGCGGTGAACTAAATGTGAAATCGCCATGTATGATTGATGAAAAGTGTTCGAAATAATACCCAAAGTAATTTACTTCAGACACAATAACGGGCGATGACGGATATCCGTTGTATCGACGTAGATCTCCTAATGATAATGGAAAAACGGCAACCATTAGAACGCATAACCAGGAAGTTGAAGTTGATAATCGTTGGGTGGTTCCGTATTGTCCATTATTATCGAAAATATTCAATGCTCATATAAATGTGGAATATTATAATTCTGCCAAATCCAGTAAATACATTTGCAAGTATGTAAATAAAGGGAGCGATATGGCAATTTTCGGTGTTGCTGGTGATAATACAAATGATGAAATAAAATAAAATAAATAAATGTAAGGTGCGATAACCTCCGAAGAGATCTCAGGCCGAGCTTCTCTTCTAATTTGCATCGTGCTCCTCTTGATTTTCCCTACAAATTTGTCGGACGGGACCTACATGTTTTATGCCGACTCCGAACGGCATCTGGAAGGTAGATGAGTTTTCACTGAGAGCTTTTCATGGCGGAAATACACCCGGAGCGCTTGCCAAACACTGCCGAAGGGCGACCCCGCTTAGAAAAATTTTCTTCTAATTTAAAAACTTTATTTCTAACATTTTTTGATGTTGCTTTGCCCGGGGTGCGAACCCAGGGCGTACGGTGTGGTAGGCTACCATCACACCACGGTGGCCAATGATGAAATTACTCAGTATCAAATGGGGAGCTATATTAGTAGCAATGAAGCTGTCTGGAGGATTATGTCGTTTCCAATGCACAAAAGACATCCTGCGGTTGTTTACTTGGCTGTACATCTTGAGAATGGCCAGGGTTTTATTTTAATGTAGCAAATGAATTGGAAAGAGCAACACAACAACCAGCAACTACGTTAACAGCTTTTTTCAAATTATGCGAAACTGATACATTTGCGATAACTTTGTTATATTCTGAAGTGCCTCAGTATTAGACATAGAATGTGTCCTCGAAAAAATTTCAAAGACGTAAACAAGGAACAGCATTTCATGGGCATCCTGGCATTTTCCAAACAGATGTAATTCGGAGAATATATATAGTACATCCAAACAATATTGAGTGTTTTTATTTGAAATTGTTATTAGTTAACGTGAATGGCCCAAAATCATTTCAAGAATTGAGAACATTCAACGGTCATTTGTGTCAAACATACCGTGAAGCATGCCAACTTTTGCATTTGTTGGAGGATGATGCACATTGGGATTCAACACTTCATGATGCATCTATTTCGGCTCATCCTCAACAAATACGAATGCTACTTGCCATTATATTATCAACATGTATGCCATCAAATCCATTTGAATTATGGAACAAATATAAACATTATATTGCAGAAGATATTTTAATTCATATGCGTCATCATGCAAGAAATCCTGATTTGTTGATAACTTTGGAAATGTACAACGAAGCTTTGATCATAATTGAAGATATGTGTCTAACGATTGCAAATAAAATATTAGTACAATTGGGTATGATCGCACCAAATCGTGAGATGCATGATCTCTTTTATCGTGAATTGCAACGTGAGCAGGAATTCAATTCTAATGATTTGCGTTTATTTGTACAATCGAATATAACCAAAATGAATATTCAGCAAAAACATGTATATGACACAATCATGCAAGCCATTTCCAATAATGCAGGTGGATTATATTTCTTGGATGCACCTGGTGGTACAGGCAAAACGTTCGTTATATCACTGATTTTGGCGACTATTCGATCGGAACAGAAAATTGCATTGGCACTTGCATATTCGGGAATTGCTGCTACATTATTAGAAGGTGGTCGGACAGCACACTCTGCATTAAAATTGCCATTGAATGTACAGGTGATTGAAACTCCAACTTGCAATATTTCAAGAAATTCTGCTGTGGCAAAAGTTCTGCGATTAACGTCAATTAATTTATGGGATGAGTGCACAATGGCGAATAAAAAATTACTAGAAGCATTTAATCGAACAATGCAAGATTTACGAGGTATTCAACATCATTTTGATGGTGCTTTGATATTACTGTCAGGAGATTTTCGATAAACATTGCCTGTCTTTCCTCGATCAACTCCTGCTGATGAAATAAATGCCTGTCATCAGTTCTTTGGAGATATGTACAAAAATTGACATTGAACATTAATATGCGTATTCACCTACAAAATGATCCAGCGGGCCATGAGTTTTCAAAACAATTGTTAGAAATTGGTGATGGCAAAATACAAATCGACAGAACCAACGGATTAATCACTGTACCGAACAGTTTTCCTACAATTACGAAATCGATAGATGAATTGATTGAATGTGTTTTTCCAAATATTTTTCAGAATTACTGAAATCATGATTGGTTGAGAGAAAGCGCCATTTTAGCGCCGAAGAACATTCATATCAATGCCATTAATTTCCAAGTTCAAGCAAAACTCCCAGGTGTAGTCACGATATATAAAACAATTGACAGTGCTATGAGCCAAGATGAGACAATGAATTATCCAATTGAATTTTTAAATTAATTAGAACCGGCTGGTATGCCACCGCATTGCTTGAATCTGAAAGTGGGTTCTTTGATTATAATATTGCGAAATATTAACCCACCAAAACTGTGTAATGGCAACAGATTGGCAGTGAAAAATTTATTGCCAAATTTGAATGAAGCTACGATCTTAACTGGTAAATCAAAAGGAGAAGTTTGTTTAATACTGATATGCCATTTGAATTCAAAAGATTACAATATCCTGTGCGTTTATCATTTGCGATGTCCATCAACAAAGCCCAAGGGCAAACACTTAACGTTTGTGGTGTGAATTTTGAGGAATCATGTTTTTCACATGCCAAACTTTATGTTGCCTGTTCCAGAGTCGGTACCCCCAGCCGTTTGTTTATTCATGCTCAAAATGGAAAAACAAAAAATATTGTTTATTTATTTATTTATTTAAGTTCAGTCTACAGAATTTAATTCTTACAGACTAGATATAGTACGCAGGTAATCAATTAAAAATAGTGTATAATTTTAATTTAAATATACTTAAATATCATTAAACTCAATAACGCTTGCATAGGTATTGCATAATCTAACGCTCCTAGTAATCGGCTCGTTCATGGCGTAATTAGTAGAGTGGAATGTGTCTACCAATAAGCGATTATTTCTTAAGTTACGAGGCGGGTCATATAAATTGACCAAATTAGATAAGTCGTCACAGTGTATGTTAATATTAATAACATTATAAATAAAAAGTATTGAGAAGTATATTCTCCTATCATATAGGGACTGCAAGCCCATTAGTTTCCGTCTACCAATATAAGAAGGAAGATTACCTTGCCACGGTAACTTTCTTAGAGCAAATGTCGTGAAAACTTTTTGAACTCTTTCGATTTTGTTTGAGTGGGTTTCATAGTATGGGCACCATATTAGAGAACAATACTCTAGTCTGCTTCGAACAAGAGATATGTAAAGAGCTTTTAAAGTGGAAGGATCTCTGAAATCCATTGAATTTCTTCTTATTAACCCTATCATAGAAAAAGCTTTTGATACTATTAAGTCAATGTATTGAGAAAATGTTAGCTTTGAGTCGAAAATAACATCCAAATCTTTCATTTTGGTACTTCTAGGTAGAGCACAATTGTCTATATTGTAACTAAATATTATGTTGTTAGACTTCCTAGAGAAGGTGACAACACAGCATTTATTGATGTTCAGTTTGAGACAATTCAAAGTGCACCACTGATTCAGTGAATTGAGATCGACTTGTAACTTATGGCTATCACTTGCATCACGAACGGTACAAAAAAGTTTGACGTCATCCGCGAACATTAGGCACTTAGCGAATTTAAAGCAATTCGGTACGTCGTTAATAAATAAAAGAAATATCAGTGGTCCGCAGTGAGTACCCTGAGGTATACCTGACCACGTGTCGATAAATAGTCTTGAGGTTGTATTCCCTAACTTAATAAATAGTTTCCTGTTTGACAGAAAACTAGCGAAGAAATTAATGAGAATGCCACTAACTCCGTAACTTCGTAACTTCTGCAAAAGTATGGTATGACATACCTTATCGAAGGCTTTGGAGAAGTCTGTGTAAATCACATCAAGTTGTGCCTGCTTTCCGAACGCACCCACTATACTATTCGTTAATAGGGTCAAGTTAGAACAGGTTGATCTTCCAGGAAAGAAGCCGTGTTGATCTTTAGAGATAAAATCCCGAACGTGGTCAAATAACTTTGATTGGATTATGTAGTCGAACAATTTGGCCAGTGTCCCCTGTATAACGATGGGTCTATAATTACAAACATCATTACGATCACCAGACTTAAAGACCGGAACAATGTGACATAACTTCCACTGTTCGAGAAAAGTACCCTTATTGATACAATGCTGGAAAAGCTGGGATTAGCTAGAGTATAGCAGCAACGCTTGAAAAATACAGGCGCAAATCCCTCAGAGTCATGTTTGGAACTGGATTTTAGCGATGAAATAGCGGATAGTACAACCTCTTCGGCGATTGAAAAGGAGGTTATAGAGTTTTGGATTAAGTTTTAAAATAGCTAGCAAATAATAAAATATCTTTTTTTGTTATAAATGAGTTTGATTTAATATTTTACTTTACACGTAGCGAAGCACTTACCGGACCGCTAGTTACAAATATAAATAAATTAACGGTACCCCACAGATGATGTTCTGGGTGACCCTGGTCCACATTTTAGTCGATATCTCGAAAACGCCTTCACATATACAACTAAGGGCCACTCCCTTTTAAAATACTCATTAATACCTTTAATTTGATACCCATATCGTACAAACACATTATAGAGTCACCCCTGCCCGCTTCCCAAGGCAGTCAGTTCTATGTACCGGAGCGACTCAGGATTTTCCCGACCAAGGACTGTCATTTCAGTGTGACCCCATTTAATTTGTTGCGTTCCTCCCACAAATTGTCATCCTCCCAGCAGCTCCTTGCAGCAGGACTGCTCCATATTCTCTTACTCCGGGAAGGCATCGAATCCAATCCGGGTCCGTCTCCTGACCCCGGTCCTGAGAAATGGTTTTGCTGCATCTGCCGGAAAATAATCTTTTTAGGACGGCCATACTCTGTTCAGTGTGTCTCGTGCAAGGGATGGTTGCATCGGACAGGTTGTTCTTGGCTTGATCCCAAAACCCGACGTCCACGTAACTTTTATAAACCTTTTGTGGCTCCTTGCTGTTCACGCCCAAGGGCGTCCCGTAGTCTACGCCTAAGTGCCCCCCACTACCTTACAGCAGCCCCGCTGCTCAGCTAGCCACAATAAGTACCCGCTGCTGCTCGCGCCCCACGGCGCCAACAACTCAAAGAGCTGCTACCACTCATAACTACTACCTTCGTTGTAGAGTCGGTAGCAATGCTGAGCATCAGCTCCTGCCCCCGTCTTCTCCCCCCTCTTTTCCAGCAGCAATCGTGTAGGTCAGGGAAACAGGCTCTTAGTCCCTACCTCCGTTTGCACCATTTACCAGCACAGAATATATAGGTTTGCGACATCCGCCCAATGCAGCTCCTGCCTTGGGTGGTGCCACTTTCCTAGATGTTCTGGTCTCCGCGACGGCAACCCCCCGACGGGTTTCATCGCGCCATGTTGCCAGGTCGCAAACCCAAATCATCCGGGTACCCCAATGCTTGCCCAAAGACGCCCAGTCCCAGGACCACAACAGCAATTGCGACCTGGCCTTCCACAACCCAGGCGTAGTCACCCGTCACTTACCCCCAGAGTGACGGCGTCTCCCCTTACGCAGTTAAACTGTAATGAACTAACTGGGAAGATTACGGAGATAGTCGATTTCATGAAGCGGCACAACATCCGCATTGCTGCGATTCAAGAGACTAAACTCATAGGAAGATCTGCATTGCAGACCTGCTCTGGGTATAATGTCCATAGGAAAGACCGCGAGAGCGGAAATGGACGCGGCCTCGCGTTTATCATATACCACTCTGTGCAATACTATATATTTCATCCTGGCATCGACCGCAGGGACAATGCCTTAGAACGTCAAGGCCTATCTGTCCGGTCAGGCGATGCAAACATAGAAATCATCAACATCTACATCCCCCCTGCCACCTGTTGCCCCAGTGGATACCGCCCTAATATCAGAGCCTTACTCACTGGCAACAATCGCATTATATTAGGCGATTTCAATGCCCATCACGATCTATGGCATTCAAACTTGCGGGCGGACAGTAGGGGTGAGATGTTGGCTGATCAAATAGAAGAAACGACGTTCTACACGATAAACGGAGACGCCCCCACACGTATGGTAGGAAGCTGCCACAGTTCGCAATATATCTCAATCGTGAGCGCAGAACTCGTAAACTGCGTCAACTGGCAGCCGATGGTAACATTGGCATCTGACCACCTGTCCATACTTATTTCGTTCGACCGTACCGCAGACTTCATCGTCACCGAAAAACGCACTTTCATAAACTTCAAAAAAGGAAAGTGGGAAGAATATAAATCTTTTACAGACAACCACTTTGCTGCTTGTGGACGAACACAAGCGGGCGAAATGGGAGGAGCACCTAAGAGGTTGTAACCTCTCTACCGGTGTAGGTAAACTTTGGTCCACCGTAAAGACTCTATCGAATCCGACTAAGCACAAAGACAAAGCTTCCATCGCTTTTGGCGACAAAGTGCTGCCGGATGCGAAAAAATGTGCGAGCGCTTTCTGCCGACAATATATAATGCACCCTACGGTCGACAAAGATAGACGGAGAGCCCATACACGCGCACATAAACACAAATTCAGCGCGTTACCAATCACTATCACCGCTAAAGAGGTTGAGGACGCCATTGGTCGCGCTAAACCATCCAAAGCAGTGGGCCCAGACGGCATGTCCATGGCGATGCTTAAAAGCCTAGGGAAAGAGGGTTTCAAATATTTAGCGCATGTCTTCAACCTGTCTCTTTCCACCTTTGTCATACCAGAGAAATGGAAAATGGCCAAGGTGGTCCCGCTAATAAAGCCTGGGAAACCAGCTAACATAGGTGAGTCGTATCATCCGATATCTCTCCTATCGCCAGTAGCAAAGACGCTTGAAGCCATTTTGCTTCCTTATTTCCAAGCAAAGTTGCAGCTAGCCTCTCATCAGCATGGCTTCAGAAAACTTCATAGCACTACCACCGCGCTAAATGTCATTAGCACCCAGATAAATTGCGGTCTAAATCAATACCCCCATCATAGAACAGTACTCGTAACGCTAGACCTATCAAAAGCTTTTGATACGGTCAACCATGGCTCGTTACTGCAAGACCTGGAAGGCTCTACCCTTCCCCCATGTCTTAAAAGGTGGACCGCAAATTATCTGGGTGGTCGGCAGGCATCGGTGCAATTTAGTTACGAAACATCAAAACAAGGGATGCCACAGGGTGGTGTCCTATCCCCACTTTTGTTTAATTTTTACATATCTAAGCTATCTTCACCACCGGAAGGAGTCACAATCGTTTCCTACGCCGATGACTGCACAATAATGACCACAGGCCCAGGCCCAAAGATCGATGCGCTATGCAATAAAATAAACGCTTACCTCCCTGATGTCTCCAGTTTTTTCGCCTCGCGAAACCTGCCATTATCACCTTTATGCCGGGAATGGCCGGTGAATCCAGTACTTAAAGAAAAGTATCCAAAACTCGCGAAAGAGGAACGCATACTCTCCAGGGAAACGCGTGTCACTCTTGCTCAACTTGGTTCTGGATACTGTAACAGGTTAAACTCTTTCCTATCCAGAATCAATCCCGACATAAAAAATGTATGCCACGCTTCCAATGTGTCCCCACATTACACCAAACATCTCTTTAATTGTAATGTGGAACCAACGCCTCTAATACCCCTTTCCTTATGGTCCACCCCTGTTGAAACGGCAAGTTTCCTTGGACTCCCGTTAGAGGATATTGACGACAATTTGTGATCGGTCGCGGCTGTTGGGTGGGGCGTAGCATTGCTACAACAACAACAACAACAACAGTCACCCCTGGTCCACTTTTATGGCGTTATCTCGAAAAGGCGTCCACCTATAGAACTAAGGCCCTATCTCTTTTAACACCTTTCATTTGACACCTATATCGTACAAACGCATTCTAGAGTCACCCCTGGTCCACCTTTATGGCTATATCTGGAAAAGGCATCCACATATAGAACTAAGGCCTACTCCCTTTTAAAATACTCATAAACACCATTCATTTCATACCCATTTCGTACAAACACATTCATTTTAGAGTCACCCCTGGTCCACCTTTATGGCGATATCTCGAAAAGGCGTCCACCTATAGAACTAAGGCCCACTCGCCTTTTAAAATACACATTAACACCTTACGTTTGATACCCATATCGTACAAGCACATTCTGGAGTCATCCCTGGCGCACCTTTATGGCGATATCTCGAAAAGGCGTCCACCTATACACCTAAGGCCCACTCCCTCTTAAAATGCTCACTAACATCTTTCATTTGATACCCATATCGTACAAACACATTCTGGATTCACCCCTGTCCACCTTTATGGCGATATCTCGAAAAGGCGTCCACCTATTGAACTAAGGCTCTCTCCCTTTTAAAATTCTCATTAACACCTTTCATTTGATTCCCATATCGTACAAACATATTCTGGAGTCACCTCTGGTCCACCTTTATGGCGATATCTCGAAAAGGCGTCCACCTATAGAACTAAGGATCTAAAAAATAAATGCAAGGCGCGATAACCTCCGAAGAGATCTAAGGCCGAGCTTCTCTTCCAATTTGCGTCGTGCTCCTCTTGATTTTCCCTACAAATCGGCCGGACGGGACCTACATGTTTTATGCCGACTCCGAACGGCATATGCAAGGCAGATGAGTTTTCACTGAGAGCTTTTCATGGCAGAAATATACCCGGAGCGCTTGCCAAACACTGCCGAGGGCAACTGCGCTTAGAAACATTTTCTTCTAATTGAAAAACCTTATTTCTAAAATTTTGATGTTGCTTTGCCCGGGGTGTGAACCCAGGGCATACGGTGTGGTAGGCGGAGCACGCTACCAACACACCACGATGGCCGTCTAGAACTAAGGATCACTCCATTTTAAAATACTCATTACCACCTTTCATTTGATACCCACATCGTACAAACACATTCTAGAGTCACCCCTGGTCCACTTTTATGGCGATATGCCGAAATGGCGTTCATCTATAGAACTATGGCCCACTCCCTTTTAAAAAACTTTTTAATACCTTCCATTTGATACCCGTGTCATAAAAACACATTCCAGGGTTACCCTGGGTTCATTTTCCTACATGGTGATTTTCCCTTATTTTGTCTCCAAAGCTCTCAACTGAGTATGTAATGTTCGGTTACACCCGAACTTAACCTTCCTTACTTGTTAGATATCATTTTTTAATACGTCTTGAATACACGAAAAAAATAATTTATTAAATAAAACCTAACGGCACTTTAAAATGAGCTGGGTTGATAGTGGTCGTCAGTGGAATAAATGCAGTGGTAATTAGTTATTTACTGGGTTGCTGTGTTCATAAAATTTAAAGTTTTACATACGAGGTTGTCGCAAATGTATTTTTTTTACTAAGTATGTCAAAATCAGGTGCTGTTGAGTTTTCAGTTGTTTTTGTTTCACTTGCCAGAAAAAAAATTTTTTGGAAAAAAAGGAGTTATACTATGTTCAAACAGAAAAATAAATTGAGGAAATTTCGATTTGAATTGAGTGCTGTTCATACAACTCGATTTAGCTTACACAATAGTAATTTGATAGCTGGTTGGCTCATCTCTACAGCAAGAACATACCTTTGTTTAGACTGTCAAAATGAACACGCACATTATTAGGCGAATGAAATGGAATGAAAACATAAAACTTTGAAATTTTTGTGTGTTGTAAGAAAATGTGTTCAATGTTTTGGTTTCGTTTTGAGTTTGCCATCTTCTTTTGACAATCCCTACTCCAGTGAAATGAAAGACATAAAATCAGCTGATGAGAGGAGCCAACCACATAGTTCAGCCATGCGTAACTGACGTTAAAATATACTCAATAAACACACTTTACAATGTTGCATTTGCAGTTTGAAACAATTTATTACGCAATTTTTTTTAAATTGGCAATTTATTATTACAATTTATTATATGACAAATTGCGTAATAAATTGCCCAAATAGTATAAATTGCCAATTTGGTGTGCGTTTGAACCTAGTATTAAGTGGTTGAGCCAAAACAAGTCGTTATGCTTTATGCTGCCAGTCATTCATCACCATGCGCCCAAACTCTTTGTAATTAACATTGCCTTGTATATCCTCTTGATTTGATCACCAATTGTTTAACTTCTTCATCGGTTAATTTTTCGCCGATTGTAGTATGTAGACTTCTTAATTTAGTTGATAAAATGAAAGCACTTGCATCCTTATCAAAATTACTTAGACCTTCAATGAAGTCATCAGTTGTATCACCTGAGTGTGCTTTCAAAATTGCTTGATGAGTAGGTAGAAATACTTCGAAAATAATACGTTCATCGGGTTTAAGTTGATGTGTGCATTTGTTTATATCCTACTCGGTAGAATTTTACCTGGTTGCACGTAAACAGCAAAATTTGAATTTTGACTAATTTATTTATTAATAATCCCTTTTAGGATTTTTCAAAAATATTTCAACAGTATACTAATTTCTAAACTGGCAGGATCTTAGCAGTCTGCTGCATCAAAATAGCAGCCTGCTTGTTATGATCGAGCAAGTAATAATGGAAACTGGCAGGATCTTAGCAGTCTGCTTCATTAAAATAGCAGTTTCGCTTGTTATGATCGAGCAAGTAATAATGGGAACTGGCAAGATCTTAGCAGTCTTCTGCATTAAAATAGCAGTCTGCTTATTATGATCGAGCAAGTAATAATGGAAACTGGCGGGCTCGCTATGAAATGTGGTAATTATATAAAATTCTCTAACTTGTTTGATCGTTGGTATCAAACCAATTATTAATTTCATTAGATAAATTTCATTCCTATTTATACAAAATTATTCTAAATAATTCTTGTGTACTACATTACATATTTACACTAATACTTACATACTAAGTGTACAAAATATAATTATGTGTCTTGTCAGCGAATTGTATAGAAAGTTCGCTGGGAAATGCAACCTAAACATAAACAGAATAAATGCTGGGAAACGCAACCTAAGCATAAACAGAATAAAAGCTTTGAAATTAAACCTAAGCATAAACAGAATAAATGGGGTACAAGAAAAAGTATGTGGTGAGCAATTAGTCGGCTTTAAACTGAAATAGAAGAAGCTACAAGTTACAAGACAATGTTCTGAGTAAAATGTCATAGTACGAGTCAAAATATATGTATGTACAAATGAATGAATATGTATGTAAGAGTCAATGAATCTCAAGACATGCTACAATAGAGTGCTCCAGTGAAACAGCACGGTTGAAAAAGTCGTAGTAAAGGGGAAACATAGTCCAGGGACTAGAAAAAGAACGGGGAATTGTCACGTAATAGTGAGGATTCCCTTGAGGTACTTTTCGATACACATTTCCCATCGGGAGATGATTTAGAAGAGCTAGCAGACAACACTCACACTTCCTTCACGGAGGAGGTAGTGTCGGGCTGGTAACCGATACCAAGATAACATCGCTGGGCCCAATGGTACATTCCCGGACAAGCTACAAATTTCAAGTAAAGCGGCCGGGAAATGGCTTAAAATAATATTCGATGGGTGAATAAGACTGAATCATGTACCGCACTCTTGGAGAAATGATCGTATAGCTTTCCTCTTAAAGGTGGGGAGGATCGGTCACATGTACCCGAAATACTATAGACCCATTAGTTTAACATCATTTCTGCTCAACACCTTTAAGAGGCTGATAGATGTGTACATAAAGTCCAACGTGGATGAAAACCTGCTGTTCACAACACAATATGGGTACACCAAAACCAACTCGGTAGACACCACATCACATAGGTTGGAAATAAGCATAGAGAAAGCCCTGGAATATAAGGCATATGCTCTAGGAGTCTTCTTAGACATTGCCGGGGCTTTCAATAATATTTCTAAATGGGAGATTATGGATGGTCTTAATCACATTAATGTACATCTAGCCGTGGTGTGGTGCTAGCGTGATCCGCCTACCACACCGAAGTTCCTGGTTCACACCGCGGGAAATGCAACATCAAAATTTTAGGAACAAGGTTTTTCAATTAGAGGAACATTTTTCAGCAGTGTTTGGCAAACACTCCGAGTGTATTTCTGCCATGAAAATTTCTCAGTGAAAACTCATCTGCCTTTCAAATGCCGTTCGGGTTCGGCATAAAACGTCCCGCCAATTTCTAGAAAAAATTAATTAGGAGCACGAAGCAAATTGGAAGAGAAGCTCTGCCTAAAATCCCTTCGGAGGTTATCGCGCCTTACATTTATATATTTACATCCAGTCTTAACCAGATGGATGGGCTGCATGTTAAATTGCAGGAAGCAGGAGCTTATACGAGTCCACGAAATCAATTGACAAGGGCACGCGGAAGGGAGGGGTTCTATCACATCTGCTGTGGACGCTGGTCATCAACCAACTGCTCAGGCGATACGATGAGGGACTCGTAAAACTTACGGCTTATGCAGATGACGTTGCAATTATATATGTGGAAAGAGCTGCTGTGGACGCTGGTCAACATCCAACTGCTCAGGTGATCCGATGAGGGACCCGTAAAAGTTACGGCATATGCATATGACATTGCAATTATCATAAGTGGAAAGTACCTTCCAAGGGTCAGCTCCTTGATGGATCGGGAGCTTCGGAATATTCATACCTGAGCATCTAATCCGGGTTGACAGCCAACGAAGAGAAGACGAATAAGGTCTTGTTTACAAAGAGGTACAAGGTCCCAAATTGGACCAGGCCTAAGTCTTAACCAGATGGATGGGCTGCATGTTAAATTGCAGGAAGCAGGAGCTTATACGAGTCCACGAAATCAATTGACAAGGGCACGCGGAAGGGAGGGGTTCTATCACATCTGCTGTGGACGCTGGTCATCAACCAACTGCTCAGGCGATACGATGATTGACTCGTAAAACTTACGGCTTATGCAGATGACGTTGCAATTATATATGTGGAAAGAGCTGCTGTGGACGCTGGTCAACATCCAACTGCTCAGGCGATCGGATGAGGGACCCGTAAAAGTTACGGCATATGCATATGACATTGCAATTATCATAAGTGGAAAGTACCTTCCAAGGGTCAGCTCCTTGATGGATCGGGAGCTTCGGAATATTCATACCTGAGCATCTAATCCGGGTTGACAGCCAACGAAGAGAAGACGAATAAGGTCTTGTTTACAAAGAGGTACAAGGTCCCAAATTGGACCAGGCCTAAGTTAGGAGGGGTGACCCTACTGGAGAATCCTTGCACAAAATCTCTAGGAATCATCCTACACAGTAAGATGTCATGGAAGCTGAAATGAACGAGAGGGTGAATAAGGCCTCTACGGCATTTTAGGCATGTAAAAGGCTTCTGGGGTGTACGTGAGGTTTATCATCCTCCCTTTCTCCTTTATTTTTACAGCGATTGTAAACCCTATTCTACACAATGGAGCTCTTGTTTGTTGGAAAGCCACCCAAAAAAACAATCTACCACAAAAAATTAAGGGATGGGGGGGGGGGGGGGGGGTTTGCAGAATATCAATGCTTAGCATCTACACATTCCACCTGTAGACCTGGTAGCAAAGAACATAGCGTTAACAACTGCAACCAGGCTTAGTTCCTCGAGGCAGTTTGAGCGCCGACCATACGGCCATAGTAGTGTGGCGTCATCACCTGATTCCCTATCTGCGCTTCGAGGGAGATCTTAAGGCCACAGTAGAGGTTGATGGTTGGCGCAAAGGTGCTCAAATGGCGGACGGATACTTGTGTACACAGATGGCTCCAAAGTAGTGGATGGAGTAGCGTCTACAGAATACTGTGCTGATCCGGAAATAAATAGATCCTACAAGCTGTCAGATCACTGTAGCGTTTTTCGAGCGGAAATATTAACCGTAACCAAAGCAGTGGAAACGCTGGAAGAGAATCGGGACAGGGAGAAACATACATCTCTATTTGGCCCCAGGGCAAACCGAATAGATGAGAATGAAAAAGCAGATGAACTACCTAAAAAGGGCACGTCCCTTGAAGCTTGCTTCGTAGACGCGGCAATTAGATTGGGCGAGATTAAGAGAAGGTGAGATGCGTACATGATCGACCAAGCGGGTCTTACAACCTTACACTTACAAAGTTGCTTCTATCATAAAAAGAGAGGACGAGTATTCTGACTGAAAACTGGGTTAAATTAGGCTTGGTCAGTGATAGAAGATGTAGGAAGTGCGGGTTGGAGTAGGAAACGATCGAGCACATATTGTGCTCGTGCACTGCGCTTGCCAAGCTAAGACTCCAGCTATTAGGAGTGATAAAACTGTCAGATCTAGAAGCAGCAAGTGGCTTACGTCCTGGAAAGCTTCTGGTGAGGACGGAGTTATTTTATAACATAGGTTCTGGTAACACTACTGACTTATTGAGTCTATGTGAGGTCCTCATGGATCGGCCAGTTCAACCTAACCTAACCTAATGATAAAACATAATAATAACAAATTTAAGTAAAAAATGCAACGCTTATTACTAAAACAACTTAATTTAATAAAGAACAAGTAAGGAAGGCTAAGTTCGGTTGTAACCGAACATTACATACTCAGTTGAGAGCTATGGAGACAAAATAAGGGAAAATCACCATGTAGGAAAATGAACCTAGCGTAACCCTGGACGGTGTTTTTATGACATGGGTATGAAATGGAAGGTATTAAAGAGTATTTTAAGAGGGAGTGGGCGATAGCTCTATATGTGGACGCCATTTAGGGATATCGCCATAAAGGTGGACCAGGTGTGACTCTAGAATTTGCTTGTACAATATGGGTATGAAACGAAAGGTGATAATGAGTATTTTAAAAGGGAGTGGGCCTTAGTTCTATAGGTGGACGCCTTTTCGAGATATCGCCATAAAGGTGGAACAGGGATGACTCTAGAATTTGTTTGTACGTAATGGGTATCAAATGAAAGGTGTTAATGAGTATTTTAAAAAGGACAGGGCCTTAGTTCTATAGGTTGACGCCTTTTAGAGATATCGCTATAAAGGTGGACCAGGGGTGACTCTAGAATATGTTTGTACGATATGGGTATCAAATGAAAGGTGTTAGTGAGTATTTTAAAAAGGAGAGGACCTTAGTTCTATAGGTGGACGCGTTTTCGAGATATCGCGATAAAGGTGGACCAGGGGTGACTCTAGAATGCGTTTGTACAATATGGGTATCAAACGAAAAGTGTTAATGAGTATTTTAAAAGGGGCTGGGCCTTAGTTCTATGGGTGGACGCCTTTTCGAGATATCGCCATAAAGGTGGACCAGGGGTGACTCTAGAATTTGTTTGTATGTAATGGGTTTCAAATGAAAGGTGTTAATGAGTATTTTAAAAGGGCGTGGGCCTTAGTTCTATAGGTGGACGCCTTCTCGAGATGTCGCCATAAAGATGGACGAGGGGTGACTCTAGAATTTGTTTGTATGATATGGGTATCAAATGAAAGGTGTTAATGAGTATCTTAAAAGGGAGTGGGCCTTAGTTCTATAGGTGGACGCCTTTTCGAGATATCGCCATAAAGGTTGACCAGGGGTGACTCTATAATGTCTTTGTACGATATGGGTATCAAATTAAAGGTATTAATGAGGGTTTTAAAAGGGAGTGGTGGTAGTTGTATATGTGAAGGCGTTTTCGAGATATCGACCAAAATGAAGAACAGGGTGACCCAGAAGATCATCTGTCGGGTACCGCTAATTTATTTATATATGCAATACCACGAACAGTATTCCTGCTAAGATTCCAAAGGCTTTTGATTTCGCCCCGCAGAACTTTTTCATTTTCTTCTACTTAATATGGTAGGTGTTACACCCATTTTACAAATTTCAAATTCAATAACCAATCCAATTACCATGTTTCATCCCTTTTTTCGTATTTGGTATAGAATTATGACATTTCTTTAATTTTTCGTAATTTTCGATATCGAAAAAGTGGGCGTGGTCATAGTCGCATTTCGGCCATTTTTTATACCAATACAAAGTGAGTTCATATAAGTACGTGAACTGAGTTTAGTAAAGATATATCGGTTTTTGCTCAAGTTATCGTGTTAACGGCCGAGCGGAAGGACAGACGGCCGACTGTGTATAAAAACTGGGCGTGGCTTCAACCGATTTCGCCCTTTTTGACAGAAAACAGTTACCGTCCTAGAGTCTAAGCCCATACCAAATTTCACAAGGATTGGTAATTTTTTAGTCGGCTTATGGCGTTAAGAGTATCCTAGACAAATTAAATGAAAAAGGGCGGAGCCAAGCCCATTTTGAAAATTTATTTTATTTTTGTATTTTGTTGCACCATATCATTACTGGAGTTGAATGTTGACATAATTTACTTATATACTGTAAAGATATTAACTTTTTTTTTTAATTTGAATTAAAAAAAAATTTTTTTTTAAAGTGGGCGTGGTCGTTCTCCGATTTTGCTAATTTTTAGTAAGCATATATATAGTAATAGGAGTAACGCTCCTTCCAAATTTCATCATGATATCTTCAACGACTGCCAAATTACACTTTCCCACTTCTATGGGCTGCCACACTTAATGAGCTCTTGGTTCTTTTTGAGAAGGACGGATGCAGCAAGGTAATCGCACATTTAGATGACCTCGCGCAGTTAGTTAGCGGGAAGTTTCCGCAGACAATATGCGATCTAATGCAAACTAAGTTGAGACCGGTGGAGGATTGGACCAGGAGTAAAGGTCTATCGGTCAATTCAGCCAAAACTGAACAAATTTTGTTCACTAGGAAATATAAGATTCCTGTATTGCAGCTGCCGGTGCTAGCTGCCGCTGAGGGACTCTGCCAAATAACTAGGAGTAATTTTAGATAGGAAACTATCCTGGAGGGAAAACGCTCAGGAGGGTGTGAGGAAAGCAACGGTCGAACTGTATTGGAGCTGTTGCACGAAGATGGGGACTATCGCCGGATGTTACCCTGTGGCTCTACTCTGCTGTGGTTAGACAAATCCTTCTATACGGGGCTTTGGTCTGGTGGACGAACTTAGATACAAAATCGAACCTACGAGTATTCCAGAAGGTACAAAGAAGTGCTGTTGTCTGCGTGGCGGGCGCTTCACCCTTGCGGAGGCGCTGGATACTCTTTTTAATGTATTGCCAATATACTTAATGGCCAAGCAATGTACGGCCTTTTCTACTCTACGGCTGCGGGAGTTATTCGGCTGGAGAGATAATATGGTTGGCCATGCAGCCATCCTTAAAAATTTGGATTCACCTTCGTCGGACTATTGCGCTCCGACTGCATTTTTCGATATGAAGTACGAGGTTGTTATCCCGGATAGGGATTATTGGTCGAAGGAGCCGCCGGACCTGAGCGATAGGATGCAGATTTATACTGACGGCTCCAAACTGGATAAAATGGTGGGCATCGGGGTCTTAGCGGCTCAACTAGTGTGGAATCTATCCTTTAGCCTACCCGCTCATTGCAGCGTCTTCCAGGCGGAGGTGGATGCTACAAATGAGGCCGTTGATCACCTGAGGAATGCTGTTTTTACTCTGACAGCTAGGCTGCACTAAAAGCGCTTGGATCGGTCACATGTAAGTCCAGGACAGTGGAGAAATTCCGCAAATCTCTTAACGAGATCGCTGAGAAAACTTCCCTCAGTCTGATATGGGTGCCTCGACACTCGGAAATGCCGGGCAATGAGATGGCTGACGAACTTGCGAGAGGGGGAACATCCGTTCCGCTTTCGTCGTCCTGGAAGGGATTGCGCATGCCGCTATGCCGCTCGTTATTTATAAGCTCACTTTGAAAGGAATTTTTCTTAGGGAAGCGGGTGTGAGATGGAGCAATCTCGTATCCTGTTACCACACTAAGCTCGTGTGGCCTGAATGGGACGCGAGACGTTCAAGAAGTCTCCTTCTTCTTAGAAGGTGGACATATCTCTGGTGGTTAGACTTATAACCGGCCACATAGCAATCGTAAAGCATGCACAACGGCTGGGTGCTCCTTATAATGATTACTGCAGGAGCTGTAGAGACGAAGTGGAGATAGAAACAGTCAAGCATTTTCTGTGCAACTGTCCCGCGCTTTGCCGCAAGAGGAAGGAATCTCTGGGATCTCCCTTCTTTGACGATCTTTGTTATCTGGCTAGGTTGGAACCTAAGAAATTCCTGATATTTGCTGAATCGACCTCTTGGTTTGAGTAGGGGAGAGATCCACGAGGTATCACAATGGAACCTTTTGGGAGTAAGTGCACTGGTGCTCGCACCGGTGGCCACTATAACCTAACCTAACCTAACTAAAGTGGTATCCAGAAGACGGGATTACAAAAATATCTGTCTATTTCCATTTTAAAGTTGCGTCTTTTCAAGCGAGCCTTACAACTTTGTGGAATCATGATCCACATTTTGATAGCGCTAATGAAAACTTTCGGATGGATGTTAGAGTACTATGTCTGGGAATTAACAAGGTATTGATTCTCTAAGATCTGGTTAGTTGAAGCTTGTCATACAGATATTTTGGGGTTTTCCACTCCAACAACTTGTATACGAAAAAGCAGTTTCTTGCGGCCAAATAGATATTGCATAATGCTACAGCCCAGAACCTTTGTCACGCCAAGGTGATATATCACTATAACGACTTATGCCATTAACATACGTAGTCACATTATTAAAAGCTACATTCACCTTGTTAACAGATTATGAGACAAGTTTGCTGAAGACTATTTTTGCATATGCAAAATGAGAATTACATAGACATTGCTAATTAATTAATTGATATGATAACAGCAACTAAGCTTATTATATATTATAACACCGAGGTTCCTTATTAATTAATTGATATGATAACAGCAACTAAGCTTATTATATATTATAACACCGAGGTTTCTTATTTTCTCATCGATCACAAAGGTAGATATACCAATGCACACAGGCGGAATCTTGCCCCGGGCGTTACCAACAGGGGGCCACAAATGGTCCGCAAAGCAGAACTTCCTGGTTAATTTGTATTTTTATTATAACTGATTTCTGGAAAAAATTTTCTATACTAAAAAATTCATTCATATATACGTAACACTTGCGATAGGTTGTAGAATAATTGAGAACATATATATTTCTTTCTCACGTTCAACGTTACGATGGGAATTATTAAAATAAAAATTAAATAAAAAAAATTAAGCTGAATATATATATGATACTACACGACATTAGCAGCCACCGGAGCCACATCCATCACAGCAATTAATCCCGCCAGCACAAAAACGAATAAGAAGTAAGTGTTATATTTCTTGCCACTTTTTATACTCAGTTGAGCAGAGCTCACAGAGTATATTAACTTTGATTGGATAACGGTTGGTCTTTTACTAAACTCAGTTCACGTACTTATCTGAACTCACTTTATATTGGTGTAAAAAATGGTCGAAATCCGACTATGACCACGCCCACTTTTTCGATATCGAAAATTACTAAAAATGAAAAAAATGCCATAATAATATACCAAATACGAAAAAAGGGATGAAACATGGTAATTAGATTGGTCTATTGACGCAAAATATAACTTTAGAAAAAAAATTTGTAAAATGGGTGTGAAACCTACCATATTAAGTAGAAGAAAATGGAAAAGTTTTGCAGGGCGAAATCAAAAGCCCTTGGAATCTTGGAAGGATAAATGTTGGTGGTATTACATATATAAATGAATTAGCGGTACCCGACAGATGATGTTCTGGGTCACCTGGTCCACATTTTGTCGATATCTCGAAAACGCCTTCACATATACAACTACCACTACTACCTTTTAAAACCCTCATTAATACCTTTAATTTGATACCCATATCGTACAAACAAATTCTAAGGCCCACTCCGTTTTAAAATACCCATCAACACCTTTCGTTTGATATCCATATTGTACAAACGCATTCTAGAGTCACCCCTGGTCCACGTTTATGGCGATATCTGGAAAAGGCGTCCACTTATAAATTTAAGGCCCACTCACTTTTAAAATACTCATTAACACCTTTCTTTTGATAACCATATCGTACAAAAAAATTCTTGAGTCACCCCTGGTCCACCTTTATGGCGATATCTCGAAAAGGCGTCCACCTATAGAACTAAGGCCCACTCCCTTTTAAAATACTCATTAACACTTTTCATTTGATATCCATGCTGTACAAACGCATTCTAGAGTCACCCCTGGTCCACCTTTATGTTGATATCCCGAAAAGGCGTCCACGAATAGAACTAAGACCCAACTAAGACCTTTTAAAATACTCATTATCACCTTTTATTTTATACTCATATCGTAGAAACAAATTCTAGAGTCACCCCTGGTCCACCTTTATGGCGATATCTCGAAAAGGCGTCCTCCTATAGAACTAAGACCCACTCCCTTTTAAAATACTCATTAACACCTTTCATTTGATACCCATATCGTACAAACAAATTCTAGAGTCACCTCTGGTCAACCTTTATGGCGATATCTCGAAAAGGCGTCCACCTATAGAACTAAGACCCACTCCCTTTTAAAATAATCATTAACACCTTTCATTTGATACCCATATCGTACAAAAAAAATCTAGAGTCACCCCTGGTCCACCTTTATGGCGATATCTTGAAAAGGCGTCCTCTTAAGACCCACTCCCTTTTAAAATACTCATTAACAATTTTCATTTGATACCCATATCGTACAAACAAATTCTGGAGTCACCCCTGGTCCACCTTTATGGCGATATCTCGAAAAGGCGTCCTCCTATAGAACTTAGGCCCACTCCCTTTTAAAATACTCATTAACACTTTCATTTGATACCCATGTCGTACAAACAAATTCTAGAGTCAGCCCTGGTCCACCTTTATGACGAGATCTCGAAAAGGCGTCCTCCTATAGAACTTAGGCCAACTCCCTTTTAAAATACTCATTAACACCTTTCATTTGATACCCATATCGTACAAACAAATTCTAGAGTCACCCCTGGTCCACCTTTATGGCGATATCTCGAAAAGGCATCTTCCTATAGAACTAAGACCCACTCCCTTCTAAAATAATCATTAACACCTTTCATTTGATACCCATATCATACAAAAAAATTCTAGAGTCACCCCTGGTCCACCTTTATGGCGATATCTCGAAAAGGCGTCCTCTTATAGAACTAAGACCCACTCCCTTTTAAAATACTCATTAACACCTTTTGTTTTATAGGAATATCGTACAAACAAATTCTGGAGTCAGCCCTGGTCCACCTTTATGGCGATATCTCGAAAAGGCGTCTTCCTATAGAACTAAGACCCACTCCCTTTTAAAATACTCATTAACACCTTTCATTTGATACCCATATCGTACAAACAAATTCTAGAGTTACCTCTGGTCCACCTTTATGGCGATATCTCGAAAAGGCGTCCACCTATAGAACTAAGGCCCACTCCGTTTTAAAATACTCATTAACACCTTTCATTTGATACCCATATCGTACAAACAAATTCTAGAGTCAGCCCTGGTCCACCTTTATGGCGATATCTCGAAAAGGCGTCCACCCATAGAACTAAGGTCCACTCCCTTTTAAAATATTAATTAACACCTTTTATTTTATACCCACATCGTACAAACAAATTCTAAAGTCAGCCCTGTTCCACCTTTATGGCGATATCTCGAAAAGGCGTCTTCCTATAGAACTAAGACCCACTCCCTTTTAAAATACTCATTAACACCTTTCATTTGATACCCATATCGTACAAACAAATTCTAGAGTCACCCCTGGTCCACCTTTATGGCGATATCTCGAAAAGGCGTCCTCCTATAGAACTAAGGCCCACTCCCTTTTAAAATAATCACTAACACCTTTCATTTGATACCCATATCGTACAAACAAATTCTAGAGTCACCCCTGGTCCACCTTTATGGCGATATCTCGAAAAGGCGTCCTCTTATAGAACTAAGACCCACTCCCTTTTAAAATACTCATTAACACCTTTCATTTGATACCCATATCGTACAAACAAATTCTAGAGTCACCCCTGGTCCACCTTTATGGCGATATCTCGAAAAGGCGTCCTCCTATAGAACTAAGGCCCACTCCCTTTTAAAATAATCACTAACACCTTTCATTTGATACCCATATCGTACAAACAAATTCTAGAGTCACCCCTGGTCCACCTTTATGGCGATATCTCGAAAAGGCGTCCTCTTATAGAACTAAGACCCACTCCCTTTTAAAATACTCATTAACACCTTTTATTTTATACCCATATCGTGCAAACAAATTCTAGAGTCAGCCCTGGTCCACCTTTATGGCGATATCTCGTAAAGGCGTCTTCCTATAGAACTAAGACCCACTCCCTTTTAAAATACTCATTAACACCTTTCATTTGATACCCATATCGTACAAACAAATTCTAGAGTCACCACTGGTCCACCTTTATGGCGATATCTCGAAAAGGCGTCCTCCTATAGAACTAAGACCCACTCCCTTTTAAAATAATCATTAACACCTTTCATTTGATACCCATATCGTACAAACAAATTCTAGAGTCACCCCTGGTCCACCTTTATGGCGATATCTCGAAAAGGCGTCCTCTAATAGAACTAAGATCCACTCCCTTTTAAAATACTCATTAACACCTTTTATTTTATACCCATATCGTACAAACAAATTCTAGAGTCAGCTCTGGTCCACCTTTATGGCGATATCTCGAAAAGGCGTCTTCCTATAGAACTAAGACCCACTCCCTTTTAAAATACTCATTAACACCTTTCATTTGATACCCATATCGTAAAACAAATTCTAGAGTCACCGCTGGTCCACCTTTATGGCGATATCTCGAAAAGGCGTCCACCTATAGAACTAAGACCCGCTCCCTTTTAAAATAATCATTAACACCTTTCATTTGATACCCATATCGTACAAAAAAATTCTAGAGTCACCCCTGGTCCACCTTTATGGCGATATTTCGAAAAGGCGTCCACCCATAGAACTAAGGCCCACTCCCTTTTAAAATACTCATTAACACCTTTCGTTTGATACCCATATCGTACAAACAAATTCTAGAGTCACCCCTGGTCCACCTTTATGGCGATATCTCGAAAACGCGTGCACCCATATAACTAAGGCCCACTCCCTTTTAAAATACTCATTAACACCTTTCATTTGATACCCATATCGTACAAACAAATTCTAGAGTCACCCCTGGTCCACCTTTATAGCGATATCTCGAAAAGGCGTCTTCCTATAGAACTAAGACCCACTCCGTTATAAAATACTCATTAACACCTTTCATTTGATACCCATATCGTACAAACAAATTCTAGAGTCACCACTGGTCCACCTTTATGACGATATCACGAAAAGGCGTCCTCCTATAGAACTAAGACCCACTCCCTTTTAAAATACTCATTAACACCTTTCATTTGATACCCATATCGTACAAACAAGTTCTAGAGTCACCCCTGGTCCACCTTTATGGCGATATCTCGAAAAGGCGTCCTCCTATAGAACTAAGACCCACTCCCTTTTAAAATACTCATTAACACCTTTCGTTTGATACCCATATCGTACAAACAAATTCTAGAGTCACCCCTGGTCCACCTTTATGGCGATATCTCGAAAAGGCGTCCTCCTATAGAACTAAGACCCACTCCCTTTTAAAATAC
This sequence comes from Eurosta solidaginis, assembly GCF_040869045.1. Lineage (NCBI taxonomy): Eukaryota > Metazoa > Arthropoda > Insecta > Diptera > Tephritidae > Eurosta > Eurosta solidaginis. The sequence goes on from NC_090324.1 coordinate 17,645,374, forward strand.
TCATTAACACCTTTCATTTGATACCCATATCGTACAAACAAATTCTAGAGTCACCCCTGGTCCACCTTTATCGCGATATCTCGAAAAGGCGTCCTCCTATAGAACTAAGACCCACTCCCTTTTAAAATACTCATTAACACCTTTCATTTGATACCCATATCGTACAAACAAATTCTAGAGTCACCCCTGGTCCACCTTTATGGCGATATCTCGAAAAGGCCTCTTCCTATAGAACTAAGACCCACTCCCTTTTAAAATACTCATTAACAACTTTCATTTGATACCCATATCGTACAAACAAATTCTAGAGTCACCCCTGGTCCACCTTTATGGCGATATCTCGAAAAGGCGTCCTCCTATAGAACTAAGACCCACTCTCTTTTAAAATACTCATTAACACCTTTCATTTGATACCCATATCGTACAAACAAATTCCAGAGTCACCTCTGGTCCACCTTTATGGCGATATCTCGAAAAGGCGTCCTCCTATAGAACTAAGACCCACTCCCTTTTAAAATACTCATTAACACCTTTCATTTGATACCCATATCGTACAAACAAATTCTAGAGTCACCCCTGGTCCACCTTTATCGCGATATCTCGAAAAGGCGTCCTCCTATAGAACTAAGACCCACTCCCTTTTAAAATACTCATTAACACCTTTCATTTGATACCCATATCGTACAAACAAATTCTAGAGTCACCCCTGGTCCACCTTTATGGCGATATCTCGAAAAGGCGTCCACCTATAGAACTAGGGCCCAGGCCCTTTTAAAATACTCATTAACACCTTTCATTTGATACCCATATCGTACAAACAAATTCTAGAGTCACCCCTGGTCCACCTTTATGGCGATATCTCGAAAAGGCGTCCTCCTATAGAACTAAGACCCACTCCCTTTTAAAATACTCATTAACACCTTTCATTTGATACCCATATCGTACAAACAAATTCTAGAGTCACCCCTGGTCCACCTTTATGGCGATATCTCGAAAAGGCCTCTTCCTATAGAACTAAGACCCACTCCCTTTTAAAATACTCATTAACACCTTTCATTTGATACCCATATCGTACAAACAAATTCTAGAGTCACCCATGGTCCACCTTTATGGCGATATCTCGAAAAGGCGTCCTCCTATAGAACTAAGACCCACTCCCTTTTAAAATACTCATTAACACCTTTCATTTGATACCCATATCGTACAAACAAATTCTAGAGTCACCCCTGGTCCACCTTTATCGCGATATCTCGAAAAGGCGTCCTCCTATAGAACTAAGACCCACTCCCTTTTAAAATACTCATTAACACCTTTCATTTGATACCCATATCGTACAAACAAATTCTAGAGTCACCCCTGGTCCACCTTTATGGCGATATCTCGAAAAGGCCTCTTCCTATAGAACTAAGACCCACTCCCTTTTAAAATACTCATTAACACCTTTCATTTGATACCCATATCGTACAAACAAATTCCAGAGTCACCTCTGGTCCACCTTTATGGCGATATCTCGAAAAGGCGTCCTCCTATAGAACTAAGACCCACTCCCTTTTAAAATACTCATTAACACCTTTCATTTGATACCCATATCGTACAAACAAATTCTAGAGTCACCCCTGGTCCACCTTTATGGCGATATCTCGAAAAGGCGTCCTCCTATAGAACTAAGACCCACTCCCTTTTTAAATACTCATTAACACCTTTCATTTGATACCCATATTGTACAAACGCATTCTAGAGTCACCCCTGGTCCACCTTTATGGCGATATCTCGAAAAGGCGTCCTCCTATAGAACTAAGACCCACTCCCTTTTAAAATACTCATTAACAAATTTCATTTGATACCCATATCGTACAAACAAATTATAGATTCACCTCTGGTCCACCTTTATGGCGATTTCTCGAAAAGGCGTCCACCTATAGAGCTAAGACCCACTCCATTTTAAAATACTCATTAACACCTTTCATTTGATACCCATATTGTACAAACGCATTCTAGAGTCACCCCTGGTCCACGTTTATGGCGATATCCCGAAAAGGCGTCCACCCATAGAACTAAGGCCCATTCCCTTTTAAAATACTTATTAAACCTTTCGTTTGATACCCAAATTGTACAAAAGCATTCTAGAGTCAACCCTGGTCCACCTTTATAACGATATTCCGAAAAGGCGTCCACCTATAGAACTAAGGCCCATTCCCTTTTAAAATACTTATTAACACCTTTCACTTGATACCCATATTGTACAAACGCATTCTAGAGTCAACCTTTATGGCAATATCTGGAAAAGGCGCACACCTATAGAACTAAGGCCCACACCCTTTTAAAATACTCATTAACACTTTTCATTTGATACCCATATTGTACAAACGCATTCTAGAGTCACCCCTGGTCCACGTTTATGGCGATATCCTGAAAAGGCGTCCATCCATAGAACTAAGGGTCATTCCCTTTTAAAATACTTATTAACACCTTTCGTTAGATACCCATATTGTAAAAAAGCATTCTAGACTCAACCCTGGTCCACCTTTATACCTATATTCCGAAAAGGCGTCCTCCTATAGAACTAAGGCCCACTCCCTTTTAAAATACTCATTAACACTTTTCATTTGATACCCATATCGTACAAACAAATTCTAGAGTCACCCCTGGTCCACCTTTATGGCGATATCTCGAAAAGGTGTCCCCCTATAGAACTAAGACCCACTCCCTTTTAAAATACTCATTAACACCTTTCATTTGATACCCGTAACGTACAAACAAATTCTAGAGTCACCCCTGGTCCACCTTTATGGCGATATCTCGAAAAGGCGTCCTCCTATAGAACTAAGACCCACTCTCTTTTAAAATACTCATTAACACCTTTCATTTGATACCCATATCGTACAAACAAATTCTAGAGTCACCTCTGGTCCACCTTTATGGCGATATCTCGAAAAGGCGTCCAGCTATAGAACTAAGACCCACTCCCTTTAAAAATACTCATTAACAGCTTTCATTTGATACCCATATCGTACAAACAAATTCTAGAGTCACCCCTGGTCCACCTCTATGGCGATATCTCGAAAAGGCGTCCACCCATAGAACTAGGGCCCACTCCCTTTTAAAATACTCATTAACACTTTCATTTGATACCCTTTTAAAATACTCATTAACACTTTCATTTGATACCAGTGTCGTACAAACAAATTCTAGAGTCAGCCCTGGTTCACCGTTATGGCGATATCCCTAAATGGCGTCCATCTATAGAATTATGGCCCACTCCCTCTTAAAATACTCTTTAATACCTTCCATTTGATATACATGTCATACAAACACATTCCAGGGTTACCCTATGTTCATTTTACTTCGAGGTGATTTTCCCTTATTTTGTCTCCATAGCTCTCAACTGAGTATGTAATGTTCGGTTACACCCGAACTTAGCCTTCCTTACTTGTTTTTCAGTGTCTGTGATTGAAAAATAAAGAAAATACCCGTGTTTTTGCGAAAAAATTGAGATCGACCAGAGGTGAAAAGAGTGAAGCTTTATTTTAGTGAGCGCCAGTTTTTATACCTTTCATGAAAATGAAATGGTATATTAATTTCGTCACGAAACCCAAAATTGTAATTCCTTAAAGGAAAATAGGTAGACCCATCATTAAGTATACCGAAATAATCAGGATGAAGAGCTGAGTTGATTTAGCCATGTCCGTCTGTCCGTCTGTCTGTTTGTATGCAAACTAGTCCCTCAATTTTTGAGATATCTTGATAAAATTTGGTGAGCGGGTGTATTTGGGTGTCCGATTAGACATTTGTCGGAACCGGCCGGATCGGACCACTATAGCATATATCCTCCATACAACCGATTTTTCAGAAAAAGAGGATTTTTGTCATGTCTTACTCAATTTAACAGATTGAAGCTTGAAACTTCACCATATAATTTCGTATATTGCACATATTGTAGCCTGGAAAAATTGATGAGATCGGTCGTATATATAGTATATATCTTCCACAACCGATTGTTCAGATAAGAAACTTTTCGTAAATACTGCTCTATTTTAAGAGCTAGAGGCTTCAAATTTCAACGAATGCATACGTATATAGCATATATTGTTGTCTGAAAAAATCATAAAGATCGGTGGTATATATAGTATATATATGGTGGTATATATAGTATAAATATAGTATATATATATATATTTTCGCAATTTTAGCCCCATTTTAAAAGCTAGAAGCTTCAAATTTTACCGAATTCTTACGCATATAGCATATATTGTTGTCTGAAAAAATCATAGAGATCGGTTGTATATATAATATATATCTCATACAACCGATTGTACAGATAAGAAACTTTTCGCAATTTCTACCCCATTTTAACACCTATAAGCTTCAAATTTCACCGATTGCTTACGTATATAGTATATATTGTTGGGTCAAAAAATCATAGAGATCGGTGATATATATAATATATATATGATGGTATATATAGTATATATATATATGTATATATATTTTTTTTTTGCAATTTCAGCGCCATTTTAACAGCTAGAAGCTTCAAATTTCACCAAATGCTTACGCGTATACCATATATTGATGTCTGAAAAAATCATAGCGATCGGTGGTATATATATTATATACCCCATATAAACTGTCATTTTTGCCCCTTTTTACGGCTAGAAGCTTCAAAATTCATCAAATTTCATCAAATAGTTACGTTTACGTCATATGTTTTTGAAATACGTGATTCGTAGTCATAGTTTTTACATGCAGACCACAAAAAACCTGAAGCTTTGCATCCTCACACAAAGTACCTACCTACTTTTATACCTTTCATGAAAATGAAATAGTATATTAATTTCGTGACGAAACCCAAAATTGTAAGTCCTTAAAGGAAAATAGATAGACCCACCATTAAGTATACCGAAATAATAGGATGAAGAGCTGAGTTGATTTAGCCATGTCCGTCTGTCCGTCTGTTTGTTTGTATGCAAACTAGTCCCTCAATTTTTGAGATATCTTGATAAAATTTGGTGAGCGGGTGTATTTAGGTGTCCGATTAGACATTTGTCGGAACCGGCCGGATCGGACCACTATAGCATATATCCTCCATACAACCTATTTTTCAGAAAAAAGAGGATTTTTGTTATATCTTACTCAATTTAACAGATTGAAGCTTCAAACTTCATCATATAATTTCGTATATTGTACATATTGTTGCCTGAAAAAATTGATGGGATCGGTCGTATATATTGTATATATCCCCCACAACCGATTGTTCAGATAAGAAACTTTTCGTAATTACTGCCCAATTTTAAGAGCTAGAGGCTTCAAATTTCAACGAATGCTTACCCATATAGCATATATTGTTGTCTGAAAAAATCATAAAGATCGGTGGTATATATAGTATATATATGGTGGTATATATAGTATATATATATAGTATATATATATATTTTCGCAATTTTAGCCCCATTTTAACAGCTAGAAGTTTCAAATTTCACTGAGTGCTTACGTATATAGCATATATTGTTGTCTGAAAAAATCATAGCGATCGGTTGTATATATAGTATATATCTCATACAACCGATTTTTCAGATAAGAAACTTTTCGCAATTTCTACCCCATTCTAAAAGCTATAAGCTTCAAATTTCTCCGATTGCTTACGTATATAGTATATATTGTTGTGTCAAAAAATCATAGATATCGGTGATATATATAATATATATATGATGGTATATATAGTATACTAGCAGACCCGGCAGACGTTGTTCTGCCCTAAATTTGGCCTATTTGCATACATTTTAATAAGCTTTTTCCATCTAACTATGCCCTACCCTTCTACACTTTTTCCTAGTCTTTTTATTTACTCCTCCCTCCTTCTTTTTCGCTTAATCTCCATCTTCGTCTCATTCTATCTCTTTCTCAGTCTCCTCTTTTTCTTTTCTCTCAAGTTTTTCTCCTTCTTCTTCATCTCTTATTGCCAGTCCCAGAGGGTGGTATGTATTTGGTTCCAGTCCCATTCCGAGTCTCAGTCCCAGTCCCACTCCGAGTCTCTGTCTCAGACCCAGTCCTAGTCTTATTCCCAGTTCCAGTCCGTCTCTGGTATACTTCCCGGAAAAAAGCATCGTAAATACTAATATAGGCAAATCTATATACGAATTTTCAGGCAAATCGAACAGGAAGTATGTAAATAGGTATGTGGCTATTATTAATTCTTGTCTTTATTTCGGCTTCGCATGCATATTTATCAGTTTTGCCAGGTTGATGCGATTAAATCGAATATCACAATGAACTTTAAAGCTCTCAGCAACAGCTTTCATTTGATATCCATAATACACACACATTCTAGGGGTATCCGGGTCCATGTTTTTGAATATATGTCGAGACCCTAGTTACTCAGCGTTGTAAAATTTACTCTGTACTAAAGCATACATCAACAGCTTCAATTTGATACCCATAATGAAAAAACACATTCTAGGTGTATCCGGGTCCACGTTTTGGGCTATATATCGAGACCCTAGCCTCTCAGTTGTATGAAAATTATCCTGCGCTATAGCACTCATCAGCAGATTTCATTTGATATCCATATTGTATAAACACATTCTAGGGGTACCCGGGTCCACGTTTTGGGCTATATCTCGAGACCCTAGCTCCCAGTTGTATTAAAATTATCCTATAGTGTCACACAAAGTACCTACCTATTTTTTATTTTATATTTATCTTAAAAATTGTTTAGATATGTTCAAATTTCACCAAATGCTTACGTGTATAGCATATATTGTTGTCTGAAAAAATCATAGAGACCGGTGGTATATATAGTATATATCTCATACAACCGATTGTTCAGATAAGAAACTTTGCGCAATTTCTTCCCCATTTTAACAGCTAGAAGCTTCAAATTTCACCAAATGCTTACGTGTATAGCATATATTGTTGTCTGAAAAAATCATCATATAGTATGCGCAATTCTGCCCCATTTTAACAGCTAGAAGCTTCAAATTTCACTAAATGCTTACGTATATAATATATATTATTGTGTCAAAAAATCATAGAGATCAGTGATATATATAATATATATGATGGTATATATAATATATATATGGTATATATATATATTTTTTTTTGTGATTTCGGCCCCATTTTAACAGCTAGAAGCTTCAAATTTCACCAAATGCTTACGTATATAGCATATATTGTTGTCTGAAACAGAGAGATCGGTGGTATTTATATTATATACTTCATATAAACTGTCATTTTTGCCCCTTTTTTACAGCTAGAAGCTTCAAAATTCATCAAATTTCATCAAATAGTTAGGTTTAGGTCATATATTTTTGAAATGTGTGATTCGTAGTCATAGTTTTTACAGGCAGACCACAAAAAACGTAAAGCTTTGCATCCTCACACAAAGTACCTACGTTTTTTTTTTTACTCAGTTGAGCAGAGCTCAGAGTATATTAACTTTGATTGGATAACGGTTGGTTGTACAGGTATAAAGGAATCGAGATAGATATAGACTTCCATATATCAAAATCATCAGTATCGAAAAAAAATTTGATTGAGCCATGTCCGTCCGTCCGTCCGTCCGTCCGTCCGTCTGTCCGTTAACACGATAACTTGAGTAAATTTTGAGGTTTCTTGATGAAATTTGGTATGTAGATTCCCGGGCACTCATCTCAGATCGCTATTTAAAATGAACGATATCGGACTATAACCACGCCCACTTTTTCGATATCGAAAATTTCGAAAAACCGAAAAAATGCGATAATTCATTGCCAAAGGCGGTTAAAGCGATGAAACTTGGTAGATGGGTTGAACTTATGACGCAGAATAGAAAATTAGTAAAATTTTGGACAATGAGCGTGACACCGCCCACTTTTACAAGAAGGTAATTAAAAAGTTTTGCAAGCTGTAATTTGGCAGTCGTTGACGATATCATGATGAAATTTGGCAGGAACGTTACTACTATTACTATATATGTGCTAAATAAAAATTAGCAAAATTGGATGAAGAACGCGCCCACTTTAAAAAAAAAAAAACAATTTTTAAATTCAAATTTTAACAAAAAATTTAATATATTTACTGTATATAAGAAAATTAAGTCAAAATTCAACTCCAGTAATGATATGATGCAACAAAATACAAAAATAAAATAAAATTTCAAAATCGGCGTGGCTCCGCCCATTTTCATTTAGTTTGTCTAGAATACTTTTAATTCCATAAGTCGAACAAAAATTTACCAATCCTTCTCAAATTTGGTAGGGGCATATATTCTATGACGGTAACTGTTCTCTGTGAAAATGGGCGAAATCGGTGAAAGCCACGCCCAGTTTTTATACACAGACCACCGTCTGTCCTTCCGCACGGCCGTTAACACAATAACTTGAGCAAAAACCGATATATCTTTACTAAACTTAGCCCACGCACTTATCTGAACTCACTTTATCTTGGTATAAAAAATGGAAGAAATCCGACCATAACCACGCCCACTTTATCGATATCGAAAATTACGAAAAATGAAAAAAATGCCATAATTCTATACCAAATACGAAAAAAGGGATGAAACATGGTAACTGGATTGGTTTATTGACGCAAAATATAACTTTGGAAAAAACTTTGTAAAATGGGTGTGACACCTACCATATTAAGTAGAAGAATATGAAAAAGTTCTACAAGGCGAAATCAACAGCCCTTGGAATCTTGGCAGGAATACTGTTAGTGGTATTGCATATATAAATAAATTAGCAGTACCCGACAGATGATTTTCTGGATCACCTGGTCCACATTTTGGTCGATATCGCGAGAACGCCTTCACATATACATCTAAGGGCCACTCGCTTTTAAAACCCTCACTAATACCTTTAATTTGATATCCATCATTCTAGAGTCACTCCTGGCCCACCCTAATGGCGATATCTCGAAAAGGCGTCCACCTATAGATGGTCGATATCGCGAGAACGCCTTTACATATACATCTAAGGGCCACTCGCTTTTAAAACCCTCATTAATACCTTTAATTTGATATCCATATCGTATCATTCTAGAGTCACCCCTGGCCCACCCTAATGGCGATATCTCGAAAAGGCGTCCACCTATAGACCTAATGCCCACTCCCTCTTAAAATGCTCAGTAACACCTTTCGTTTGATACCCTTATCGTACAAACATTCTAGAGTCACCCCTGGCCCACCCTAATGGCGATATCTCGAAAAGGCGTCCACGTATAGACCTAATGTCAACTCCCTCTTAAAATGCTCAGTAACACCTTTTGTTTGATACCCATATCGTCCAAACATTCTAGAGTCACCTCTGGCCCACCCTAATGGCGATATCTCGAAAAGGCATCCACCTATAGACCTAATGCCCACTCCCTCTTAAAATGCTCAGTAACACCTTTTGTTTGATACCCATATCGTACAAACATTCTAGAGTCACCCTTGGTCCACCTTTATGGCGATATCTTGAAAAGGCGTCCACCTATAGAACTAAGGATTACTCCCTTTTAAAATACTCATTACCACCTTTCATTTGGTACCCATATCGTACAAACACATTCTAGAGTCACCCTGGCCCACCCTAATGGAGATATCTTGAAAAGGCGTCCACCTATAGACCTAATGCCCACTCCCTCTTAAAATGCTCAGTAACACCTTTCGTTTGATACCCATATCGTACAAACATTCTAGAGTCACCCTTGGTCCACCTTTATGGCGATATCTCGAAAAGGCGTCCACCTATAGAACTAAGGATTACTCCCTTTTAAAATACTCATTACCACCTATCACGATGGCGTATCTACTTACGTTTGTCAGAGTTCCGAATAATTAATTAGACGCACGCTAGTTTATTTAATGTTAAATGAAGAAAGTATTATTATTAGAAATAATGAATATACACTTTAATGTAATTTAAGTGAATTATGATTTTGTTAAATACGACGTTTCGTTCTGAAGGTTCGAGACAGACTGCTTCGTCTCGCTCATTTCATTTCTCTCCTCAAATCGTCTTTTTTCTTAGTTAGAGTTGCCATGTCGGCTGACACAGCTTTCATTTGATACCCATATCGTACAAACACATTCTAGAGTCACCCCTGGCCCACCCTAATGGCGATATCTGGAAAAGGCGTCCACCTATAGACCTAATGCCCGCTCCCTCTTAAAATGCTCAGTAACACCTTTCGTTTGATACACATATCGTACAAACATTCTAGAGTCACCCCTGGCCCACCCTTATGGCGATATCTCGAAAAGGCGTCCACCTATAGACCTAATGCCCACTCCCTCTTAAAATGCTCAGTAACACCTTTCGTTTGATACCCATATCGTACAAACACATTCTAGAGTCACCCCTGGCCCACCCTAATGACGATATCTCGAAAAGGCGTCCACCTATAGAACTCATGCCCACTCCCTCTTAAAATGCTCAGTAACACCTTTCGTTTGATACCCATATCGTACAAACATTCTAGAGTCACCCTTGGTCCACCTTTATGGTGATATCTTGAAAAGGCGTCCACCTATAGAACTAAGGATTACTCCCTTTTAAAATACTCATTACCACCTTTCATTTGATACCCATATCGTACAAACACATTCTAGAGTCACCCCTGGCCCACCCTAATGGCGATATCTCGAAAAGGCGTCCACCTATAGACCTAATGCCCACTCCCTCTTAAAATGCTCAGTAACACCTTTCGTTTGATACACATATCGTACAAACATTCTAGAGTCACCCCTGGCCCACCCTTATGGCGATATCTCGAAAAGGCGTCCACCTATAGACCTAATGCCCACTCCCTCTTAAAATGCTCAGTAACACTTTTCGTTTGATACCCATATCGTACAAACATTTTAGAGTCACCCCTGGCCCACCCTAATGGCGATATCTCGAAAAGGCGTCCACCTATAGACCTAATGCCCTCTCCCTCTTAAAATGCCCAGTAACACCTTTCATTTGATTCCCATATCGTATAAACACATTCTAGAGACACCCCTGGTCCACCTTTATGGCGATATCTCGAAACGGCGTCCACCTGTGGAACTAAGGATCACTCCTTTTCAAAATACTCATTAACAGCTTTCATTTGATACCCAAATCGTACAAACATATTCTAGAGTCACCCCTGGTCCACCTTTATGGCGATTTCTCGAAAAGGCGTTCACCTATAGAACTAAAGCCCATTCCCTTTTAAAATACTCATTACCACCTTTCATTTGATACCCATATCGTACAAACAAATTCTAGAGTCAGCCCTGGTCCACCTTTATGGCGATATCCCTAAATGGCGTCCATCCATAGAACTATGGCCTACTCTCTCTTAAAATACTCTTTAATACATTTGATACACATGTCATACAACCACATTCCAGGGTTACCCTAGGTTCATTTTCCTACATGGTGATTTTCCTTATTTTGTCTCCATAGCTCTCAACTGAGTATGTAATGTTCGGTTACACCCGAACTTAGCCTTCCTTACTTGTTTATTTTATATTTATCTTAAAAATCGTTTAGATATATTCCAATTTCACCAAATGTTTGCGTGTATAGCATATACTGTTGTCTGAGAAAATCATAGAGACCAGTTGTATATATAGTATATATCTCATACAACCGATTGTTGAGATAAGAAAGTTAGCGCAATTTCTTCCCCATTTTAACAGCTAGAAGCTTCAAATTTCGCCAAATGCTTACGTGTATAGCATATATTGTTGTCTGAAAAAATCATTGAGATCGGTGGTATATATAGTATATATCTAATACAACCGATTGTTCAGATAAGAAACTTTGCACAATTTCTGCCCCATTTTAACAGCTAGAAGCTTCAAATTTCACCAAATGCTTACGTGTATAGCATATATTGTTGTCTGAAAAAATCATTGAGATCGGTGGTATATATAGTATATATCTAATACAACCGATTTTTCAGATAAGAAACTTTGCGCAATTTCTGCCCCATTTTAACAGCTAGAAGCTTCAAATTTCACCAAATGCTTACGTATATAACATATATTGTTGTCTAAAAAAATCATAGAGATCGGTGGTATATATATTATATACCCCATATAAACTGTATTTTTTTGCCCCTTTGTTACGGCTAGAAGCTTCAAAATTCATCAAATTTCATCAAATAGTTACGCTTACGTCATATATTGTTGAAATACGTGATTCGTAGTCATAGTTTTTACACGCAGACCACAAAAAACCTGAAACTTTGCATCCTCACACAAAGTACCTACCTATTTTTTATTTCATATTTATCTTAAAAATCGTTTAGGTATGTAGATCTGTTCATTATATATTTCTTATCTTATACATCTGATTATTGGAGATTACGAACGGCATAAGATTATTGTTCAGCCCCATTCATGAAAGGTATGAAGTCTTCGGCACAGCCGAAGACAGTCCCGTACTTACTTGTTTTATACTCAGTTGAGCAGAGCTCACAGAGAGTATATTAACTTTGATTGGATAACGGTTGGTTGTACAGGTATAAAGGAATCGAGATGGATATAGACTTCCATATATCAAAACCATCAGTAACGAAAAAAAATTCGATTGAGCCATGTCCGTCCGTCTGTCCGTCTGTCCGTTAACACGATAACTTGAATAAATTTTGAGTTATCATAATGAAATTTGATATGTAGGTTCCTGGGCACTCATCTCAGATCGCTATTTAAAATGAACGATATCGGACAATAACCACGCCCACTTTTTCGATATCGAAAATTTCGAAAAATCGAAACAGTGCGATAATTCATTACCAAATACGGATTAAGCGATGAAACTTGGTAGGTGAGTTGAACTTATGCCACAGAATAGAAAACTAGTAAAATTTTGGACAATGGGCGTGGCACCGCCCTCTTTTAAAAGAAGGTAATTTAGAAGTTGTGCAAGCTGTAATTTCGCAGTCGTTGAAGACATCATGATGAAATTTGGCAGGAACGTTACTCTTATTACTATATGTACGCTTAATAAAAATTAGCAAAATCGGAGAACGACCACGCCCACTTTTTAAAAAAATTTTTTTTTAAATTCAAATTATCTTTATATCTTTACAGTATATAAATAAATTATGTCACCATTCAACTCCAGTAATGATATTTTGCAACAAAATACAAAAATAAAAAAAAATTTCAAAATGGGCGTGGCTCCGTACTTTTTCATTTAATTTGTCTAGGATTCTTTTAATGCCATAAGTCGAACAAAATTTTACCAATCCTTGTGAAATTTGGTACAGGCTTATATTCTAGGGCGATAACTGTTTTCTGTGAAAAAGGGCGAAATCGGTTGAAGCCACGCCCAGTTTTTATACACAGTCGACACTGTCCTTCCGCTCGGCCGTTAACACGATAACTTGAGCAAAAATCGATATATCTTTACTAAACTCAGTTCACGTACTTATCTGAACTCACTTTGTATTGGTGTAAAAAATGGTTGAAATCCGACTATGACCAAGCCCATTTTTTCGATATCGAAAATTACGAAAAATGAAAAAAAAGTCGTAATTATATACCAAATACGAAAAAAGGGATGAAACCTTGTAATTGTATTGGTCTATTGACGCAAAATATAACTTTAGAAAAAATTTGGTAAAATGGGTGTGACACCTACCATATTAAATAGAAGAAAATGAAAAACTTTTGCAGGGCGAAATCAAAAGCTCTTGGAATCTTGGAAGGAATACTGTTCGTGGTATTACATATATAAATAAATTAGCGGTACCCGACAGATGATGTTATGGATCACCCTGGTCCACATTTTGGTCGATATCTCGAAAACGCCTTCACATATACAACTAAGGGCCACTCCGTTTTAAAACCCTCATTTATACCTTTAATTTGATACCCATATCGTACAAACACATTCTAGAGTCGCCCCTGGTCCACGTTTATGGCGATATCTCGAAAAGGCGTCCACATATAAAACTAAGGCCCACTTTTTTTTTTTCAAATACTCATTAACACCTTTCATATGATACCCATATCGTACAAAAAAATTCTAGAGTCACCGCTGGCCCATCTTTATGGTGATATCTCGAAAAGGCATCCACCTATATAACTAAGGCCCACGCCCTTTTAAAATACTCATTAACACCTTTCATTTGATACCCATATTGTACAAACAAATTCTAGAGTCACCTCTGGTCCACCTTTATGGCGATATCTCGAAAAGGCGTCCACCTATAGAACTAAGGCCCACGCCCTTTTAAAATACTCATTAACACCTTTCATTTGATACCCATATCGTACAAACAAATTCTAGAGTCAGCCCTGGTCCACCTTTATGGCGATATCTCGAAAAGGCGTCCACCTATAGAACTAAGGCCCACGCCCTTTTAAAATACTCATTAACACCTTTCATTTGATACCCATATTGTACAAACGCATTCTAGAGTCACCCCTGGTCCACGTTTATGGCGATAAACACTTATTAACACCTTTCATTTGATACCCATATTGTACACACGCATTCTAGAGTCAAACCTGGTCCACTTTTATAACGATATACCGAAAAGGCGTCGACCTATAGAACTAAGGCCCACTCCCTTTTAAAACACTTATTAACACCTTTCATTTGATACCCATATTGTACAAACGCATTCTAGAGTCAAACCTGGTCCACTTTTATAACGATATACCGAAAAGGCGTCCACCTATAGAACTAAGGCCCGCTGCCTTTTAAAATACTCATTAACGCCTTTCATTTGATACCCATATAGTACAAACAAATTCTAGAGTCTCCCCTGGTCCACCTTTATGGCAATATCTCGAAAAGGCGCCCATCTATGGAACTTAGGCACACGCCCTTTTAAAATACTCATTAATACCTTTCATTTGATACCCATATCGTACAAAATAAATTCTAGAGTCACCCCTGGTCCACCTTTAATTCGATATCTCGAAAAGGCGTCAACCTATAGAACTTAGGCCCACTCCCTTTTAAAATTATCATTAACACATTTCATTTGATACCCATATCGTACAAACAAATTCTAGAGTCAGGCCTGGTCCACCTTTATGGCGATATCCCTAAATGGCGTCCATCTATAGAACTATAACCTACTTCCTCTTAAAATATTCTTTAATACCTTCCATTTATACACATGTCATACAAACACATTCCAGGGTTACCCTAGGTTCTTTTTACAACATGGTGATTTTCCCTTACTTTGTCTCCACAGCTCTCAACTGAGTATGTAATGTTCGGTTACACCCGAACTTAGCCTTCCTTACTTGTTCTTTCTAAACTCGTTTTTTTCGAATTTAATTCACTTGGTTTTAATTTTTATTTCGCTCCTTGTGATTATCTGGTTCATCCTCCCACCAGCGATAAGGTTTTCCAGACACAACGCAAGGAAGAGGATAACCTAACCTCACTTTCCTCACTATATTGAATAGTTTTTTTGTTGTTGTTATTTGGTGCACATCACAAGACGAAATTAAGTTCAATTTAGTTAATCCGGCGCTCACTTTACTAAAAACACTTTTTACACTTTTTTTCCGCTTATTTTCAATTTCGAAAAACAATATCGCACGCACTTTTCTTTTTCTACAATTCAACCATTAAACTGTGTAGGTGGCGAGTGGTCCTCTTTTTTTTTGGTATTACTACTGAGGCAAATGTCTATAAGACAAACCCTTTGTTGTTGTACTGCTGTGACCAAAAGTTTGAAAAAATAGACCTCCGTTTTTGTCGCTACCGAGACAACAAGTCTATAAAATAAGCCCTTTTCGTTGTCGCTACTCTGACAAAGTCTGCAATAAACAAAATAAATAATAAAACTTCGAATTTCAATAGTTTTTATTTACGTCTGGGCAGGTATTTTAATTCTGAAGAGTTCTATTTCTCTAATCGGCAATTACCTCGTTAATAAATTCAAACAAAACGATGGAAAAGTACATCAGGTTAGTAGAATTAATAGCAGAGTTTGATACAGATTACAGCCTTATTCCGGAAAGCGACCATACCCTTGCGATACAGCAGGAAGAGTTGCGGTCCTTGTGGAAGAAGGCAAAGTCTGAGTTTGATTCGCTACTGGGGTCTGATGAGGTGTCAGGGGATGACGTTATGGCGATAAGAATGAAGCAAAAAGCAGCATACGCAATCTACATGCGATGCTTAGCGTCTATATCTGCTGAGGCAGAAAAATTCAAGAAAGAGGACAAGAACGTCAACCCTGAGCAAGAACCTCATAGGCATACAATTCGCCTCCCTGCATGCGACACGGAAGTTTTTAAAGGGGATTATCTGTCTTGGCCAACCTTTCGTGACCTGTTCACGGCAATTTATATAAACAATTCTAGCTTGAAAGGGGTGGAAAAGTTATTCCATCTTAATAACAAAACGCAGGGCGAAGCAAAAGACATCGTTAAAAAATGCCCTCTCACAAATGAAGGTTTCGAGATGGCCTGGAAAAACTTGTGTGAAAGATACGAGAACAAACGTATCTTAGTTAACACACAACTACAAATTTTATTTAACTTAAAAAAGGAAGAAAGTGAGTGTGGCAGTTCAATAAAAAAGCTACAAAATGATATAAATAATTGTATTTCGTCCCTCAACTGCCACAAAATTGACACTTCCAATTGGGATGCAATCCTGACTTATCTCTGCTCCACCAAGTTACCAGAAAGCACGTTGACCCTTTGGGAGCAAAGTATAGACCATAAAATGGACATATCTAAGTGGGAAGATATGGATAAATTCCTTTCTAATCGGTTTCAGACACTTGAAACAGTGTCTGGATTTACAGAGCATGCCACTTCGAAAGTGCAAAAACCAAACGCGAAGCGACAATCGACAGAAACCCCTACGAAAGGACTTGGTGCTCTTCAAACAAAAGTATCCAAGCAAACAATAAAATCAATTTGTAAATTATGCAAATCCCCTGAGAACAGATTACGAAACTGTTCACGCTTTTGCGAGTTAACCCCCTTAGAAATTATTAAATTTATAAAATCCAAAAGTGGCTGCCTGAATTGTTTATCCCCAGGACACACCGTGACGAAGTGCAACAGTTCCTACAACTGTTCCAAATGCCACTCTCGTCACCACACGCTCCTGCATGCGGATACATCTCAGCAAACTGCGGTGCGCAATACTTTCAAAGATGCGGATAATATCCCAACAACTTCGGCACAGGCGCGACAATCTTCGAACCAGAATGTAAAATCCTGTCATGCAAATTCCAGCACAAGCATGCTATTAGGAACTGCTCGCGTACACATTCGTCATAATGGTACCGACTTCTCCGCGCGGGCATTAATTGATTCAGGGGCTGAATATTCCTTTATAACTGAAAGACTGAAACGCAGAATCAATTTACCAGCGAGGAAAATGCATGCCTAAGTTTCAGGCAACACAAATGCGGTGTCAGCTCAGGTGAAAGAAGCATCCAAAATTGAATTACGTTCCCCAGTGGATGCCTGCTTCAGCCGCACTACACACGTTCTAGTCCTAGCCAAACTCACTGGGAATCTTCCATTCTGCCATATCAACGCCATGACTATGCAGGCATTCCCAGATTTGGTTTTGGCAGACAAGAGGTTCTACATCAACGAAGACGTAGACCTCATACTGAGCGGTCCGAAAACGAATGTACTAAATACACTTTTGGCCCAAGAGACAGTGTTCGGTTGGATACTAACCGGTCGCATCGAAGCACCGAGTCCAACGAAGAGCATCACGTCATTCTACAACGAAGTTGCCTTAGACAATCAATTAAACGCTTTCTGGGAGGTAGAAAATGTGCCCAAAAATAAAATGCTTAAAGAAGAAGAAAGCTATTGTGAACAATTATTTAAAGACACAACAAAACGTGATGAAAGTGGAAGATATACAGTTTCAATGCCATTCAGGCAGGATTATCTTGCGAATATTAATTTAGGACCATCAATTAACGCGCATGTTCACAATTCTTTAGAAATGAAGGGCGTTTACTAAAAAACCCAGAGTTAGGGAAAGAGTATGTTCGGGTGTTGTCAGAATACGAAACGCTGGGACATATGCGAAAAATCAAAAGCAATATTCCATCCGACGATTCGGATAATTATTTCTTGCCCCACCACGCCGTTGTAAAGGCGGGAAGTACCACTACCAAGGTGCGCGTCTTCTTCAACGCGTCAAGTCCGACGGCAATTGGAATTAGTCTAAACGACATATCTACCCATTTTTATCTTACGTTGGCGACTGTATCGGTTCGTCTTTAATAGCGAATCGAAAAGATGTATAGGCAAATTGGGGTGAACGAAAATCAACACCAAATTTCAACGGATTGTCTATCGCACCTCCCCGAACGACCCTATCAGCCTTTTCGAGCTAAAGACTGTTACCTTCGGAGTGAACTGCGCTCCATATCTGGCGATAAGAACACTCCTACAACTGGCCGAAGATGTAGCAAATTTGCTAACATACTGAGGGAATGCATGTATGTAGATGACGTGCTAAGGTGGACACACAATCACATCAACCATTAAAGCAAGAGATGAAATTCGTCAAGTCCTACACTCGGCGGGCTTCCCACTACGCGAATGAACGTCAAATTCAGGGGAAATTCTTAAGGATATACCTTCAGCAGATCTGCTCAATGAAAATTTCCTGGCATTCGAAGATACCAGCTCAGTCAAGGCATTAGGCATTCGATGGAATGCCCATTCCGATATCTTCTATTTTAAATCAGGCGCGTTGGAAAACCCTGAAAACATTACGAAACGAACGATAGTATCGGCAATCGCCAAACTTTTCGACCCCTTATGATGGCTTGCACCAATGGTCATCGTGGCGAAAATACTCATGCAGGGTATATGGTTAGAGAGCAAAGCTTGGGACGAACCAGTATCGACTAGTACATTGGAACGTTGGAAAATTTTCACAGAGCAGTACCACGAGATAGACAACCGCGATGGGTCAATTTCACGCCAGAGGACGACATCGAAATACATGGCTTTTGCGATGCATCGGAAAATGCATATGCAGTAGCAATCTACATGCGCGTAAAAAGGGACATAAAATTTTCACAAATCTATTGCTAGCCAAAAGGCGGCCACCGTGGTGTGATGGTAGCGTGCTCCGCCTGCCACACCGTATGCCCTGGGTTCGAACCCCGTGCAAATCAACATCAAAATTTTAGAAATAAGGTTTTTCAATTAGAAGAAATTTTTTCTAAGCGGGGTCGCCCCTCGGCAGTGTTCGGCAAGCGCTTCGAGTGTATTTGTGCCATGAAAAGCTCTCAGTGAAAACTCATCTGCCTTGCAGATGCCGTTCGGAGTCGGCATAAAACATGTAGTTCCCGTCCGGCCAATTTGTAGGGAAAATCAAGAGGAGCACGACGCAAATTTGAAGAGAAGCTCGGCCTTAGATCTTTTCGGAGGTTATCGCGCCTTACATTTTTTTATTTTTTTATTGCTAGCCAAAACCCGAGTAGCCCAAGTGAAGACTATATCACTTCCACGTCTAGAACTCTGTGGAGCATTTCTGCTCGCAGAAATAATTGAATCCATTTTTAGGAACATCAGAATGGACCTGTAAACCTGCGTCTATGGACGGATTCAACCATTGTGCTCGCATGGATAAGGAAGCCGCCATGTTCCTGGTCCACCTTCGTCGCACATCGGATCACCAAGATCATCGACATGGTCGGTAACAAGGACTGGCTGCACGTGGACTTAGAATCTAATCCAGCGGATTTGGGAAGCAGAGGACTACTAGCGTCCAATATGGTCAACAATTCGTTGTGGTGGCAGGGACCTTCTTGGCTGCAAGAAGAAAATTCCCACTGGCCAGCACAAGACACCGAATACAAAACATTCATTGAGGAGAAGAGGGCAAAAACATATGCCACGACAAGGGTAGATCAAATAGATATTCTCACCGATTCTCAAATTTACCCAGGGCTTTGAAGGTTCTATCCTATGTTAGGAGATTTTATGAAAGAACTCACCCAAGAACAAAAGCCTCGTTCCACGAAAAGTCGGTCATAATCTCAGCCGATGAAATGAAGGCAACGACTCACGCGTTAATTAAAGTATGTCAAAAACGATTCTACAGTACAGAATACGTAAAACTGAAAAATGGGGAACCCATTAATCGAAAGAGTGAAATACTGTCACTCAATCCATACCTCGACAAAGATGATATTATTAGAACAGGGGGCGTCTAGGAGCTTCAAAAGACTTGTCATATAACGAGCGTCATCCGGTCGTTTTGCCTTACAATTGTAGGCTGTCTCGCCTTACAGTCATGATGGCTCATCGTGACTCCCTTCATGGGGAGAACCAGCTCATGCTCCGTCTCATCCGAACCCAATACTGGATACCGAACGTCAAGACATGATCAGAGCTATTATCCACAATTGCAAAACCTGCATTATTCACCGAAAGCAGGCGCAGTCCCAACTTACGATCCGAATTTAAAGACTTTCTGGCAGAAAGCTGAGACAAAACAGTCTCAAAGTACAGCCATCAAGCATTAACCTGGCATTTTATTCCCGCCGCTTCTCCACATATGGGCGGCTTGTGGGAGGCGGGAGTGACGAGCTTCAAAAGCCACCTCAAAAAGATCGCGTCTCCCCATAAGTACACCATGGAGGAGTTCCAAACACTTTTGTGCAGGATTGAGGCGTGCCTCAACTCGCGCCCACTCAGTCCAGGGTCGAATGACCCAACGGATCTGGAACCACTAACCCCAGGACATTTCCTAACCGGTAGCCACCTACTAGCTCCGCCAGAACCAGATGCTAGTGAGAGCTCTGCCTCGATGATCAATCGGTGGCAGAAACTCAAAGCCCTCCATCATACTTTCTGCAAGCGATGGAAGGTGGAATATCTATCCGAACTTCAAAAACGAGTGAAGTGGAAGCAACCAAAACAAAACATACAAGTGGGAGATCTCGCTGTCTTCGAAGAGGACAATTTATCTCCCAACGAATGGAGGTTAAGTCGAGTCGTCAACGTACACCCCGGCGAAGATTACCGAGTTCGCGTAGTCGACCTCATAACCGCGAAGGGTCAAGTCAGACGACCTTTGGTCAAACTGATCCTTCTTCCAACGGATGAGATGGATTGCGAGAAGGCCAAGAGCTCCTCATAACAATCCCTCCGTTCCTCTCCCTCCTTTCCAAACTCCACCTTCCTATCGAGAATCCACCAAAAATCCAGCTCTCGTTCACCCGAAACGAGGCCCATAACCTAACGCAGATCCGATATCTGCCAAAGAATATAAAGATCCACGGCCTGTTTTGTTTCCAATTTTTAAAGAAGCAACCCACAACTCACTCGTTATCCCATAACGAGGACAACAGAAAAGCCTACCGCAGAAGGGCGAACCGATCTGCCACAGAATCTATTTATATTTTAAAATTTCCAACAAAACAACCCACATTCACTCGCTCACCCCGAGCGGGGACAAAGAACCAACGCACAAGGCCAACAGAATTTATCAAAAAACATCTCAACACCTAAAATCTTGAACTAACTACTAACCACCCAACAATCTCATTAAAGAAAAAAGGGGTTCACAGAAATAGACATTAAGTTTACAAGACGATGTTTTTCCTCGATTAAATTTACCTTTCTTTCAGACGTTTTGTAAACGCTTAATTTGTATAAACTTACTTAACGTCATTTGCAAACCCATTTACAGGAATGCCTGTTGGGAATGTAAATAACTCTGCCTCATTGGCAACTACTACCACCGATCATGCCACCGGTGATGTATCACCAGCATCCAAATTCGTGGAATCTGAAAAATGGGGCGAATTAAATTGCCCAGGTTTGTAAACTAACACAAACAAATTTTAATGGTTAAAGCTCCCAGCCATCATTTTTTCCTGTTTTTTAAATTCTGATCGAAAAATATTTAAATATCATAACCCAAGATGATTGAAAACGTTCAAATTTAAAAGCATTTTCTCTTCGAAAATTAATGTCGCGCCGGGAGAAAATGTACCCCACATTTGATTATTCTGTTTGTTGACGTTTATGAAATATTAAAATTTAATCATCATGAGGCTTCAAAGTAATTCCAAAAAGTGATCTAGAAATTTTTTTCAGTTTTGATCATCAAAAGTATTCAGATCCGATTATTTCCTTTGTTCAGTTGTATGATAACTCATTATTTCGTCAGAAAGAGTCATAAAATTGTACTCATATGTAGGGAAACTCAAAATTTAATCACAGAAATGCTGAGTGGGGGTATTTCCAACCATTGTGGTTGAAGATGAAATTCTTGTATGTATATAAATACAAACATATGGGCAGACATATGACTGTGCGAATATCTATGGTTCGTAATTGTTAAAAATTATTTATGTAAGACTCGCAGTACCACAAACAAAAAAAACCGAAATATCCAACACGCTAAAATATTTGCCATGTTGGCATTTTATATTTGCATAAGTGGTTTTAGGAACTGGTACTGCGATAACGCAATACCATAGGTACCCTATGAGAAGATAAGCGCAAATGTCCTATTGCTATAAATTAGTTTTTATACGCTAAATTTTTTGCGTATTGTTGCGTTGCACAATTGTTATACTAGAATGTGCCTTTGAATGTTCAAGATTTATTTACTCGAGTTTCCTTTTAAACTCGAAGCATTTACAGAAATGCTTGTTGCGAAATCACATTTATTTGAGCCTCAAACTAAGGCCATAATACGGCTTACAAAAAGTGAAGAAGCATGTTACTTACATTCCGGTCGCAAAATTTCTCTTTGGTACAACATCTTCTGCTTGATTTCAACCACAGTGCTGCTACTTGCTCGATATCACTACACACATAGCAAACTGCTACCCGCGCTGTCGCACTGTATCTAGAATGTAGGGGGTTTGAGCGAGGAAAATTTATTGTATATCACACATATGAACATATGGGAAATGCATTTCACTTACCTCGTTGAACGTTATCCAACCAATATCACCCGATATTCCAACCCCTTCCATATCATTGTGAAGCCTGTAGACGCGCTTGCGGTTGAACACGACTGATCGACACCTAGGCTGAGCAACGCTTGAGCATGTTGTTGGCAGCTCGGTTTGTCTGTTATTTAGTAAACAGGCTTTTGACGACGAAGCGGACAGTTGCATAGCTGAAAAACTTTTAGATATACGTTGATCTGGACTCACTAAGCCAAAACGTCCTCTTAAATCATTCTAAATTTCTAATAAGTTTGTCATTTCACTAGTGCGCCCAATCAGATCAAGCTGTTCTAACAATGCCAACGTACCACAGGCACATTCTATATAATAATCAATAAAAATCCAACGGGTATAAGGCGAATCAAACCATTCCGTTAGATTGCGAGGACAATGAGCTGGAAAACGTTTATGTAGGATATGATACATGACATTTTTCAAAGGGATATGATGTAAGTGCAATTTCGGAGCGCATCAAATGCCAAACGTTTAAAAGTATACGACCACAAAGTTTCATCTCGACCTCAAAATCTGTGAAATGTTTACGATCTTCTTCTATATATTCACGTACTTTCTGTGAGGGTACACGTGACAATAATGGTGCAATCTTAAAATCAAGTTGCTTTGAACGCTCTAACACAAAACCCCATGATGCAGTCTCATTTTCATAGCCACCATATATATCCGGATCCCAATGCCTACACAATTCAACAAGCGCTTCGAATGCTTCATTCTCGGTTTGTACGAAGCGCATTGAGATATTTGTATAGCCACCTGTGCCGAACAAGCGATAATTTTCTTCAATATTATAACTTTCTATATCTTTAACAATCATGCAACCGCAAGTCGTTTTTAGCTTTTGGCTTGCAGCGTTTGTGATGTCATGGGAGAGCGATGCTGTATAGCATAAAACAAACAACGCACTTCATCGATCGCAGGATCGGGTAGCAAATTTCCACGTGAAGGCACGAATAGTTAGAGTATAATTGTTGTTATATAGTTACCCTCCACATCAGATTTAGCTTGCTGCAAGTTCTCCAAATTCACTTTGAAACCAAATGCTGTACTCAGCGAGGTAGAGCTTAAGCCAAAACTGAGCTCATGAGACGTTGATTTTTCTTTGATCTGGAATTCTTTTATAAATGAATTTCATTTCATTGCATTTAATACTGACTTAGCACAATGCGTGCATCACAGCCTGAAACTTCATTGGCAGCATAATCTGTGTTAAATGAGCTAATGTATCTGCAAAGGCCACTACCTCATGCTTTAACTATGATGACAGGCGTCAACGGCCTTTTCGAACAACATAACACAACTAAACAACAAGGTGAGATGTATGCTGATAAGTTTAGGGAACTTCTACCCCTCTATACCGATCGCTATTGGTCGAAAATGGGGCAACAAAATGATTTATTGGAATCATTTGTTAAATCGCTTTATTGTTGTACACTCTCAAAAAATGGTGCACTTTATTTCACGGAAAAACTGGAAATATGGACGCCCATTGTAAAGGGACTGGTACTAAGCTCAAAACAAAGTCGTTAAAATGATGTATTGTATCAATTTGTTGTGGAGATAATGCGGCGTATACTTTTTGAATTTAATAAATCGGAGCTAGAGCTATTGGACAATGAGTTGGTGGAAGAAATTACGCAAACTGAGTGGTACCAATTTTTATCATAATGCATTGAATGTATTGCGCTTTTAGCGGAATCGAGGCCTAATGCTGTTTTCTCACAAGTTTCCATTTGAAGCTACTCACTGAAAACCTATTGACATTCTTTACTAGAAACAAAATTTCAACATTAAACCTTGATAAATCGACATTTCAGACTGATTCTGATTACTTATATGCTCAAATATTAATGGCGCTACGTAGCATATTACCTATGTCGATAAGCATGAAGCAAGATGAAGTAATAAAATGTCTTCTTGATGCGGTTGGCATTGTAATCTTGCCCGCCAATGTTGCGGTTGCGCTAATAGTAGCAATATCAGCGAGTCAACTGTTACTTTCTATTTCGACTGTGAAAAGACCAAAATGTTTTTTGGAAACGCTATACGTTGCCCGACTGATACAAGCTGGTCCAAAATTAACGCATTTACCAAGTCAATGTATAGCGAATATTTATAAAAGCCGTCTTGGTTACTTAGCTTTGCCGTGGGAGTACATCGAAGAGCAGCAACAAGATTATACATGGCGTTTTAATCATCTCTGCGAGTACGTAAAATGTGTAGCACAAAATCTTCTTGAGCTTGATATGCACTCATCAGTTTCGAATATTTCATCAGGCCTGCCGAACATTTTGAGTATTTTTAGCGAAGTTTTAGAATACTTTAAGGTCCCCTGCACCTCTACAAAGACATGGTGGCAAATGCATTTAAGCCAATGATTACAAAAACATTAATGATTTCCAACAATTTTGTATTGTGATTTATTGCTGCATATATGTCTTCAGTACAGGGATATCCCACACCACCAACTTGCAAGGAAAATAAAAGAAATTGAATTAATATCGGTGTCACTGGACATCGCGAAGGTGTGACCACTGACGGCGCGGCCGACGCCGCAGTTGGAGCACCCCTTTGCGATGCCGGTACGTACAAACAACAAAAAAAATCCGATACGAAACCAAAGCTTCATCTCCGGCATCTCCACGCCAGTAACCTGAAAAAGAAAATTAATTAATTATTAAAAAGAATATAGTAAATTATCACATAATAAAATTAACTTACTATTTGTTCTCCTCATTGATTACCCCCACCGTACTCAACCATGCGTAAAAATTAAAAGAATGAAGCAACGGCACAATGAATCGAATTTACCGTTTGTTTCAATTCTATGGAATTTACATTATATACATAGGTATGTATAAATGTTCGCGAATATTTTTTTTTCGTTTTTGCCTTTGCTTATACCAGTGCGCAGACTTTAAATAATGAAAATGTTGGTAGTGGTAGATTTTTCCAATGTGCCAAAAGTACGGCCATAAAACCACCGACATCGGCATGTTATCGTACACTTAAAACTTATTTTCGTTCAGAATTGTAGACTTATTGTTTTCAACAACAAACATCGCAAACAGACATAATTAAGGAATCGGTACAAAAAAAAAAAAAATCCGAGTCCCGAAATTAAAGAGTCCCAATATGGAAGAGTCCCGACAGGAAAAATCCCGAAATGAGAAAGAGGCAACATTTTCTATGGCACTAGTGTCTTACTGCCCTAGTGCCAATGACAAAACTATATACATATCAATTCTCCGGCTACAAATTCATCACATCAACTCTATCAGCTGAAAAAAGAAACATGCCACAGGGTGGCACATACCATTTAGCATAAGGATATGGACAGATAGAACCCGTCGTGTAGCAAGCCTCGCCAATCTAACAATGCAAGTCGAAAAGTTTCTGCCGATTAGACTTTTTTGATTTTAATAATCCTGCCATATGCAAGCCCCCTTTTCACGAATGAAAAGACCATTAACTTCGTTTACTATTTAAAATAACGCCGTCACTCTGACAAAGGCGGCAACAGATAGATATACCTCAGCCTATCAAAATGACCACTCGCCCCCGCACTTTGAGAATGATCTGACCCATTCAAAAATATTGCATTCCTTTCAGAAAAATTGGCCATTTTGCCGCTTTGAAACGGAATGACGCCGCGAACGCAGCGCGTAATGCATCGGAATGCCGAGTGTGTCTTGAGAGACACCCTATCCGCTTGTGCACAATCTTTCGTGCGAAAAAGCCAGAAGAGCGCCTCTGCGTAACCATTCGCGGAAGCTACTGCGGAAATTGTCCGGCACCTGATCACCGCTCTAACGCGTGCCCAAGCCAAGGGCGATGTAAAAGGTGCGGCGAGAAGCACCACACGATGCTGCACATCACCTCGATCGACGAGGAGGAGCAACTACTACGAGAAGCCCGCTCCAAGCCATGGAGCGTTCATGTGGAAGAGGAGCTAGACTCACCGCGAGAGCGGATACACGACTCGATTTCTTAATATGCGTCGGACGCTGGAACGGAGACTGGACCTATTCGTCCACCACGAAACCAAGATGCCAGCCGAACCGGAGCGGAGACGCGGTCTCTTCGCCCGACCATACCACCAACAGCCAAATCATTTTTTATATTTATTTATTTTATTTTATTTGTTTGTTAAAGTCAACACAGACACAAAGCGGTCGACTACTAAATATAAGATACAATACATATAACAAGGGAAGAAAACATAAGCGTAAAAAACAAAATTTAAAGTAAAAACTTAAATAATAAACAACCAAATTAATTAAGTTAAATTTTAATTAATACATAAATCAAATCAAAAATAAAGATTAGTTAAAATTAATATTGAAATAAAATTGACATCTCTTTAAAAATCTTTAAAAATATCATGCCAGACGTGAGAGTATTTCCTTACGTATAGCAGCAATCGAATACTGAAAACTAATGCAGTTGTACAGTTCGTTATAGCGCGAGCACCAATTGCGAAGAGGGCTTTATTTGGCAAAATTACGCCGTAGAATGTGTAAATGAAAGAGTACATAGTGTCTTGTAGTTCTCGCAGGAACGGAAAAATTCAGTATGCTTACAAGGTCAGTGGAGTCTATCTCACCGATAATCAGTTTATGAAGGAACATTACCCGGAGTAATGTTCTTCTATTCTCTAAAGTTGGCAAACTAATGACAAGAAGTCTATTTCTATAAGGTGGAAGATGTTGACTTGATTCCCAGTTAAGACCGCGTGAAGCGAAGATTAGAAACTGCTTCTGTACCGATTCAATCCGATCTATATGATTTTTATACCCCGGGCACTAAATACAGGAACAATACTCAAGTATTGGGCGAACCAAAGGGTCTTGGTTAAATAAGGATCATCAAATTCCCTAGCCCATCTTTTAATAAATCCGAGTACACCCGATGCCTTGTTTACAATAGATGAAATATGCGTGTTAAAGCTCAATTTCACATCAAAAAGGACACCTAGATCACATACTTCAGATATACGCTCCAAGGGAGCATATAGGATTTTAAAACTGGGTTGACTCTGTGAAATGTCATTAGTTTACATTTGCAGCATTTGTACACCATAATTGAAATGAGTCCAAATCGGCCTGAAGTAAATCCAAACGGGAAGAGTCAGAAGGCAAGTATGAATAGCATAGTTTAACATCATCTGCATACATTAGAACACGGGAATACGAGGTAACCATTGGTAAGTCATTTATAAAGGAGGTAAAAAGTAATGGACCCAGATGGCTACCCTGAGGCACACCAGAAGTTACTTCTTTCGACTCTGAGAGACTGTTTTTGAACATAACTCGCTGAGTTCTATTTAAGAGATAGCTTCGAAGCCAAAGTAATAAATTCTTCGAAAAACCCAGTAAGTCAAGTTTATGAGTTAAAAGCTCATGATTAACAGAATCAAATGCTTTGCTGAAGTCGGTATAAATAATATCGGTTTGCTTATTGGGTAAAAATCCATGCATGACTAGAGAGGTGAACTCAAACAAGTTGGTTGTGGTTGATCTTTTATATACAAAACCATGTTGGCTGGGTGATAATAAAGAAGTACGTGCATTTTGAATTTGGCAGGTGATGATCTTTTCAAACATTTTAGGAATAGCCGAAAGTTTAGTTCTCGATATTGGACCTACTACCTTTCTTATTTAAGGGAATAATACATTATTGCTTCCAAATTGAAGGGAATACAGAAGATTCAAGAGATAGTGTAAATAATTTAAAGATCGGCTTAGATAAGTTGACAGCGCAAAACTTTAGAACACAACTAGGAACACCATCTAGACCCGGAGAGGTAATTGGTTTCAACTCCAGAAGACTCTTCAGAACAGTATCTATATCTATGACAGGAACCAGAATACAATTAGAACTTTCTAAGGTGTAAGGATACGACCTCGATTGCAGCATGATATGAAGCGGCTCCAACAAGGGACAGCGACAGCACAGCGCCGTACATGTAACGACCGAGCGGAGACCCGGTCTCTTCGCCGGCAAACCAGAAACCCCCAACGGAGACGACATTCTCGCGACCGCAGAGCGGAGACAGGGCCTCTTCGCCTGCAACCACCACACCACATCCATCATCCGCCGCAGGACCGCCGCAACGGATCCTGATCGTTACAACTCACCACAGTGTCCGCCTTCCGGGCAGAGCTCCTAGCCCCGCGATCACACCCACCGCGTACGTGAAGATAGAAACTGGGGGCGTCTACACCTCGTCCGTGCCTTAATTAACGGATGCTCCCCCACCACCGTGATTGATGAGCCCAGGAGCTCCAACTCCCGGCCAGCAACATTGGCGGGCAAGCAGGATGCCTACTACGTATACGAGGAAGACACGGTCAAAACAAAAGAATTGCGACCCATGCTGTGGTCGTATCCAATTTTCGGCGCATGACACCCACGACCAGCATCGACAGCGCTATCGTAGCCCCGTACGCACATCTCCGTTTGGCGGTTCTGCAATTCTATTCATCCGCCCCGATCCGCCTCGTCCTAGGGACAGATGTAACTGCGCAGATAATACAACCAGGGATTCTGCCCACCACTTTTGGCCCTTTGCTGGCTCAGAGTACCATCTTCGGTTGGGTACTCTCGGGCACAACCAAGGCCTAACATCAAAATGTTCGGTCACGACCGAAACACATGTATTTTTACAATCTTTTATCGTTGTTTTTTATCATTTATTTATGATCTATTGATCTATTACAAAGAGGTGTGCGTTTACAATAATTTATCGTTACAATACGTTATTATACTCAGTTGAGCAGAGCTCACAGAGTATATTAACTTTGATTGGATAACGGTTGGTTGTGCAGGTATAAAGGAATCGAGATAGATATAGACTTCCATAAATCAAAATCATCAGTATCGAAAGAAAAATTCGATTGAACCATGTCCGTTCGTCCGATAACACGATAACTTGAGTAAATTTTGAGGTATCTTGATGAAATTTGGTATGTAGGTGCCTGAGCACTCATCTCAGATCGCTATTTAAAATGAAGAAGTTTTGCAAGCTGTAATTTGGCAGCCGTTGAAGATATCATGATGAAATTTGGCAGGAGCGTTACTCTTATTACTATATGTATGCTTAATAAAAATTAGCAAAATCGGAGAACGACCACACCCACTTTTTAAAAAAAAGTTTTTTTAAAGTAAAATTTTAAAAGAAAAGTTAATATCTTTACAGTATATAAGTAAATTATGTCAAAATTCAACTCCAGTAATGATATGGTGCAACAAAATACAAAAATAAAAGAAATTTTCAAAATGGGTGTGGCTCCGCCCTTTTTCATTTAATTTGTCTATGATAATTTTAATGAAATTTGGTAGAGGCTTAGATTCTAGGACGATAGCTGTTTTCGGTGAAAAAGGGCGAAATCGGTTGAATCCACGCCCAGTTTTTATACACAGTCGACCGTCTGTCCTTCCGCTCGGCCGTTAACACGATAACTTGAGCAAAAATCGATATATCTTTACTAAACTTAGTTCACGTACTTATCTGAACTCACTTTATATTGGTATAAAAAATGGCCGAAATCCGACTATGACCACGCCCACTTTTTCCATATCGAAAATTACTAAAAATGAAAAAAATGCCATAATAATATACCAAATACGAAAAAAGGGATGAAACATGGTAATTGGATTGGTCTATTGACGCAAAATATAACTTTAGAAAAAACTTTGTAAAATCGGTGTGAAACCTACCATATTAAGTAGAAGAAAATGAAAAAGTTTTGCAGGGCGAAACCAAAAGCCATTGGAATCTTGGAAGGATAACTGTTCGTGGTATTACATATATAAATAAATTAGCGGTACCCGACAGATGATGTTCTGGGTCACCCTGATCCACATTTTGGTCGATATCTCGAAAACGCCTTCACATATACAACTACCACCACTCCCTTTTAAAACCCTCATAATACCTTTAATTTGATACCCATATCGTACAAATACATTATAGAGTCACCCTTGGTCCATATTTATGGCGATATCTCGAAAAGGCGTTCACCTATAGAACTAAGGCCCACTCCCTTTTAAAATACTCATTATCACCTTTCGTTTGATACCCTTATCGTACAAACAAATTCTTGAGTCACCCCTGGTCCACCTTTGTGGCGATATCTCGAAAAGGCGTCGACCTATAGAACTAAGGCCTACTCCCTTTTAGAATACTCATTAACGCCTTTCGTTTGATACCCATATCGTACAAACAAATTCTAGAGTCAGCCCTGGTCCACCTTTATGGCGATATCTCGAAAAGGCGTCCACCCATAGAACTAAGGCCCACTCCGTTTTAAAATGCTCATCAACACCTTTCGTTTGATATCCATATTGTACAAACACATTCTAGAGTCACCCCTGGTCCACGTTTATGGCGATATCTCGAAAAGGCGTCCACTTATAGATTTAAGGCCCACTCCCTTTTAAAATACTCATTAACACCTTTAATTTGATACCCATATCGTAAAAAAAATTCTAGAGTCACCCCTGGTCCACCTTTATGGCGGTATCTCGAAAAGGCGTCCACCTATAGAACTAAGGCCCACTCTCTTTTAAAATACTCATAAACACTTTTCATTTGATATCCATATTGTACAAACGCATTCTAGAGTCACCCCTGGTCCACCTTTATGGCAATGTCTCGAAAAGGCGTCCACATATAGAAATAAGGCCCACGCCCTTTTAAAATACTCATTAACACCTTTCATTTGATACCCGTATCGTACAAACAAAATCCAGAGTCACGCCTGGTCCACCTTTATGGCGATATCTCGAAAAGGCGTCCACCTATACAACTAAGACCCATACCCTTTTAAAATACTCATTAACACCTTTCATTTGATACCCATATCGTACAAACAAATTCTAGAGTCACCCCTGGTCCACCTTTATGGCGATATCTCGAAAAGGCGTCCACCAATAAACTAAGGCCCACTCCCTTTTAAAATACTCATTAACACTTTTCGTTTGATACCCATATCGTACAAACAAATTCTAGATTCACCTCTGGTCCACCTTTATGGCGATATCTCGAAAAGGCGTCCACCTATAGAACTAGGGCCCAGGCCCTTTTAAAATACTCATTAACACCTTTCATTTGATACCCATATCGTACAAACAAATTCTGGGGTCACCCCTGGTCCACCTTTATGGCGATATCTCGAAAAGGCGTCCACCCATAGAACTAAGGCCCACTCCCTTTTTATACACAGTCGACCGTCTGTCCTTCCGCTCGGCCGTTAACACGATAACTTGAGCAAAAATCGATATATCTTTACTAAACTTAGTTCACGTACTTATCTGAACTCACTTTATATTGGTATAAAAAATGGCCGAAATCCGACTATGACCACGCCCACTTTTTCCATATCGAAAATTACTAAAAATGAAAAAAATGCCATAATAATATACCAAATACGAAAAAAGGGATGAAACATGGTAATTGGATTGGTCTATTGACGCAAAATATAACTTTAGAAAAAACTTTGTAAAATCGGTGTGAAACCTACCATATTAAGTAGAAGAAAATGAAAAAGTTTTGCAGGGCGAAACCAAAAGCCATTGGAATCTTGGAAGGATAACTGTTCGTGGTATTACATATATAAATAAATTAGCGGTACCCGACAGATGATGTTCTGGGTCACCCTGATCCACATTTTGGTCGATATCTCGAAAACGCCTTCACATATACAACTACCACCACTCCCTTTTAAAACCCTCATAATACCTTTAATTTGATACCCATATCGTACAAATACATTATAGAGTCACCCTTGGTCCATATTTATGGCGATATCTCGAAAAGGCGTTCACCTATAGAACTAAGGCCCACTCCCTTTTAAAATACTCATTATCACCTTTCGTTTGATACCCATATCGTACAAACAAATTCTTGAGTCACCCCTGGTCCACCTTTGTGGCGATATCTCGAAAAGGCGTCGACCTATAGAACTAAGGCCTACTCCCTTTTAGAATACTCATTAACACCTTTCGTTTGATACCCATATCGTACAAACAAATTCTAGAGTCAGCCCTGGTCCACCTTTATGGCGATATCTCGAAAAGGCGTCCACCCATAGAACTAAGGCCCACTCCGTTTTAAAATGCTCATCAACACCTTTCGTTTGATATCCATATTGTACAAACACATTCTAGAGTCACCCCTGGTCCACGTTTATGGCGATATCTCGAAAAGGCGTCCACTTATAGATTTAAGGCCCACTCCCTTTTAAAATACTCATTAACACCTTTAATTTGATACCCATATCGTAAAAAAAATTCTAGAGTCACCCCTGGTCCACCTTTATGGCGGTATCTCGAAAAGGCGTCCACCTATAGAACTAAGGCCCACTCTCTTTTAAAATACTCATAAACACTTTTCATTTGATATCCATATTGTACAAACGCATTCTAGAGTCACCCCTGGTCCACCTTTATGGCAATGTCTCGAAAAGGCGTCCACATATAGAAATAAGGCCCACGCCCTTTTAAAATACTCATTAACACCTTTCATTTGATACCCATATCGTACAAATAAATTCTAGAGTCACCCCTGGTCCACCTTTATGGCGATATCTCGAAAAGGCGTCCACCAATAAACTAAGGCCCACTCCCTTTTAAAATACTCATTAACACTTTTCGTTTGATACCCATATCGTACAAACAAATTCTAGATTCACCTCTGGTCCACCTTTATGGCGATATCTCGAAAAGGCGTCCACCTATAGAACTAGGGCCCAGGCCCTTTTAAAATACTCATTAACACCTTTCATTTGATACCCATATCGTACAAACAAATTCTGGAGTCACCCCTGGTCCACCTTTATGGCGATATCTCGAAAAGGCGTCCACCTATACAACTAAGACCCATACCCTTTTAAAATACTCATTAACACCTTTCATTTGATACCCATATCGTACAAACAAATTCTAGAGTCACCCCTGGTCCACCTTTATGGCGATATCTCGAAAAGGCGTCCACCAATAAACTAAGGCCCACTCCCTTTTAAAATACTCATTAACACTTTTCGTTTGATACCCATATCGTACAAACAAATTCTAGATTCACCTCTGGTCCACCTTTATGGCGATATCTCG
Organism: Eurosta solidaginis; assembly: GCF_040869045.1. Classification (NCBI taxonomy): domain Eukaryota; kingdom Metazoa; phylum Arthropoda; class Insecta; order Diptera; family Tephritidae; genus Eurosta; species Eurosta solidaginis. Next base: position 17,679,391 of record NC_090324.1, read on the forward strand.
AAAAGGCGTCCACCTATAGAACTAGGGCCCAGGCCCTTTTAAAATACTCATTAACACCTTTCATTTGATACCCATATCGTACAAACAAATTCTGGAGTCACCCCTGGTCCACCTTTATGGCGATATCTCGAAAAGGCGTCCACCCATAGAACTAAGGCCCACTCCCTTTTAAAATACTCATTAACACCTTTCGTTTGATACCCATATCGTACAAACAAATTCTAGAGTCACCCCTGGTCCACCTTTATGGCGATATCTCGAAAAGGCGTCTTCCTATACATCTTAGGCCCACTCCCTTTTAAAATACTCATTAACACCTTTAATTTGATACCCATATCGTAAAAAAAATTCTAGAGTCAGCCCTGGTCCACCTTTATGGCGATATCTCGAATAGGCGTCCACCCATAGAACTAAGGCCCACTCCATTTTAAAATACCCGTTAACACTTTTCATTTCATACCCATATTGTACAAACAAATTCTAGAGTCACCCCTATTCCACCTTTATGGCGATAACTCGAAAAGGCGTCCACATATAGAAATAAGGCCCACGCCCTTTTAAAATACTCATTAACACCTTTCATTTGATACCCGTATCGTACAAACAAAATCCAGAGTCACGCCTGGTCCACCTTTATGGCGATATCTCGAAAAGGCGTCCACCTATACAACTAAGACCCATACCCTTTTAAAATACTCATTAACACCTTTCATTTGATACCCATATCGTACAAACAAATTCTAGAGTCACCCCTGGTCCACCTTTATGGCGATATCTCGAAAAGGCGTCCACCAATAAACTAAGGCCCACTCCCTTTTAAAATACTCATTAACACTTTTCGTTTGATACCCATATCGTACAAACAAATTCTAGATTCACCTCTGGTCCACCTTTATGGCGATATCTCGAAAAGGCGTCCACCTATAGAACTAGGGCCCAGGCCCTTTTAAAATACTCATTAACACCTTTCATTTGATACCCATATCGTACAAACAAATTCTGGAGTCACCCCTGGTCCACCTTTATGGCGATATCTCGAAAAGGCGTCCACTTATAAAACTAAGACCCACTCCCTTTTAAAATACTCATTAACACCTTTCATTTGATACCCATATCGTACAAACAAATTCAAGAGTCACCCCTGATCCACCTTTATGGCGATATCTCGAAAAGGCGTCCACCCATAGAACTAAGGCCCACTCCCTTTTAAAATACTCATTAACACCTTTCGTTTGATACCCATATCGTACAAACAAATTCTAGAGTCACCCCTGGTCCACCTTTATGGCGATATCTCGAAAAGGCGTCTTCCTATATATCTTAGGCCCACTCCCTTTTAAAATACTCATTAACACTTTCATTTGATACCCATGTTGTACAAACAAATTCTAGAGTCAGCCCTGGTCCACCGTTATGGCGATATCCCTAAATGGCGTCCATCTATAGAACTATGGCCCACTCCCTCTTAAAATACTCTTTAATACGTTCCATTTGATACACATGTCATACAAACACATTCCAGGGTTACCCTATGTTCATTTTACTACTAGGTGATTTTCCCTTATTTTGTTTCCATAGCTCTCAACTGAGTATGTAATGTTCGGTTACACCCGAACTTAGCCTTCCTTACTTGTTTTTTATTGAATTTTCTTCATGCAAAATTCTTTGTTTGTTCATTCCCAATGAATTTGTAATAAACGGCAAGAAATATCAACACGTATATCTTCTTACTTCTTTTCGCAGTCCCTAGCTTTAGGCAAACATGGCTCAGGCCTCTGACCATGACGGGAAAAGTGGCGAATGATCGAGGCCTCAGCGACCAAGCTCGCACCCTATGGAAACCATCTTGCGTGCCGCCAAGCCGGCGGACTGGCCATCGTTAGGTTAAGTTAGATATAATTAGTTATAAGTTTTTTTATTTTTTCCACTTCTTCACGGTCGGTGATCCTTAGAGAACTGTGAGATTGCGTACCGCAAGTGGGACGGCATGTTTAGGCCCAATGCCTAACTTTTACTTGATTGACGGCGCGCATCCCTAACGTTTTAATAATATTTCCAGCCACCCACACGCACGCCGCATTTGTGTGCATGCATCCACATGCATGCGTTTCATACACATGCATGTGTGTGGGTGCAGGTTGTCAGCACCCATGCACGTATATGTGAGGTTGGTTGTGTGTGTGGCTTTCCCCTTCTTAACACCAGAGGACTTTTTCGCGGCTTAGCGGTTGTCATCAACGGGACAACCGGCCTCTTTTATGATCGACCGCCAAGCAGTTCACAACGCCCAGGAGCACCATCGTCATTTTTCTACGTAAAGGTAACTTTATCCACTGTAAATTTTCTTTTCACTTGAATTAAATCACATATTATAACGAGGAAAATCCCTCCTGTGTTTTTCTTTATTTCTTCCGAGTGAACTACCAACCCGAGATCGACCCGTGTGCGCCTACCCACTGCCGGTTTCAGACGCACCCAGGCCGAACAATAATAATAACTACACAATACAAAGAGTTGATTAAAAAGAAATAAACAAAACGTCTTGGCAACTTAAATACATTTAAATAATAATTACAAAAATATAATGTACACTTATTAAACCATTCAAATTGAAATTCGAAAATACGCACCGAGGTATAGGGGGTTACACCTTACATATTTAACGTATAAGCAGATACTTTTTAATTCTGAAAATCGGTCGCAAGCATCTACGTTTTTGCAATGATTATTGAAATCATGACAAATGCCACGAAGTGGGTCATGCATTTCGAAGTTCGACTTGCATGTAATTATATGCAGTTGTTAAAAATATCTAGACAGTCTGACTGGCACATTGAACTTAATTTCGTCAAGCAGAAATGGGCTAGCTATCATTAGTTTTACTATAAATAAGAAATTAAGCATCTCCCTACGGCTCTGTAATGTAGGCAATTGTAATAGTTTTAACCGACTGCAGTACGGCGGAAGATTCCTTCACGTGTCCCATGGCAAGTGTTTTAAAGCAAAAAGCCAAAATTGTTTTTGGACCGATTATAGTTTATTGCAGTGAATCTGATAACGTCGGATCCAGATTATCGAAGCATATTCCAATATTGGCCTCACCAATGATATAAACAGAGTTTTAGTAACGTACGGATCATTAAATTCCTTAGACCACCTTTTCACGAACGCCAAAGTACCTTTAGCCATATTAACGCAAGTTTCTATATGTAATCTAAAATCAAGCTTAGGGTTGGTGATTTATTTAATAACTTAATCTCCAATCGCATACTCATCGGATTTAAAGGTTTTCCGTGTAAAACACATGAACTTACACTTCGGAAGGATTAGTGACATGAGGTTTACATTACACCATACATCTAGGCTGTTCAGATCCAACTGAAGAAATGCTCTATCCTCTGGTGAGCGGATAGGCATAATAAGTTTCACGTCATCCGCATACATCAACGGCTTACAGTGCTTCAAAACCCTTGGTAGGTCATTAATGAACAGTAGGAATAACACTGGTCCAAGATGACTACCTTGTGGAACACCAGAAGTTACATTGATAAAGTTGGACCCAGTTGTTAAAAATAATTGTTTGCTTACGTTTACTGAAAAAAGAATAAACCCAAGAGAGAAGTAAAGGAGGAAAGCCTAACCGGTCGAGTTTGTGTAAGAGTAGAGAATAGAATACTTTATCAAACGCCTTACTAAAATATGTGTAATTAACACCAATTTCGCAGTTAGATTTAAAGCTTTGGATACAAGGGTAGTGAACTCTATAAGGTTAGACACTGTTGATTTTCCCTTACAAAAGCCGTGCTGTGATAAGTAATTACCCGAAGATACACTGAACGCCAGCTGCTTTGCGACAATCGTTTCGAACAGCTTGGGAATGGCATTGAGTTTAGCTATTCCTCTGTAATTTGTGACACAAGATCTGCTGCCACTCTTATAGAGAGGAATTATAAATGACCCTTTACACTTAATAGGAAACATCCCTTGCTTCAGGGAGGCATAAAACAAACAAGCTAGAGGTCGATATAGGTATTGTTCACAAGTTTTTCGCACAACTGGCGGAATTTGAATTGGTCCAGCAAAGTAAGATATTTTCAGATTACCCAGATGCCAAAGAACATCCCCAGCACTAATAAAAGGAACTATTGCCGAATTCAGTTGGGACAAACTAAATGTATAATATGACGGCACCGAGTCGGATGAATTCGAATAGTTAGATTTGAAATAATCTGCAAACATATTAGCAATTATGGCATTATCGTTCGAAGTATGATCGTTAAGCTTCATTGTAGAAGTAAACACTTTAGTATTTCTTTTCGATTTAACGAAACTGTAAAACGCCTTAGGGTTAAAAAAAATTTTACTCCTAATCCTACTAATATACTCTTTATAGTAACTGCTGTTTAAGGTGTTATATTTGTGACGTAATATAGAGTAAGCAACATAGGCGGTTCTTGTACCAGATAGTTTGTAGCGCTTGAACGCGTCTGTGGGGTTTTCAGATGTTTTAGTTCTTTAGTGCACGAAGCAGTTGATGCAGCTGTCGACGTGTTCAATAAAGGTATGCATTTGTGAAAAATGTCGTGAAGCACATTGTTAGAGTGATATACACTCGCATCACAAGTCTCACAAGTCTCAAGTGAGATACACTCACATCACAAGTCCCAAGTAGGGCGGTCGTGGAATGGCTTAAAATAATATTCGATGGGTGCATAAGACTGAATCATGTACAGCACTCTTGGAGAACTGCTCGTGTAGCTTTTCTGCCAAATGCGGGGAAGATCGGCCACGTGTATCCCAAAGACTATAGACCCATTAGCTTAACATCATTTCTGCTCAAAACCTTTGAGGCTGATAGATGTGTACATAAAGTCCAACGTGGATGAAAAGCTGCTCTCCAAAACACAGCATGCGTACACCAAAGGCAAGTCGGTAGACACGGCATTGCATAGGGTGGTTATAAGCATAGAGAAATCCCTGGAATATAAGGAGTATGCTCTAGTAGTCTTCTTGGACATTGTCGGGGCTTTCAATAATGTTGAAAAATGGGCGATTATGGATGGTCCTAATTACATTAAAGTACATCCTGCCTTAATCAGATGGATCGGCTACATGTTAAATTGCAGAAAGATTACATCGCAATAGGGATTGTACGAGGCCACGAGATCAGTGGAGAGGGGCACGCCGCAGGGAGGGGTGCTATCACCTCTGCTGTGGGCGCTGGTCATCAACCAACTGCTCAGGCAATTCGATGAGGGACCCGTAAAACTTACGGCTTACGCAGATGACGTTGCAATTGTAATAAGTGGAAAGTGTCTTCCAACGATTAGTTCTTTGATGGATCGGGCGCTTCGGTATATTCATACCTGGGAATCTAATGTCGGGTTGAAAGTCAATGCGGAGAAGACGGATATGGTCTTGTTTACAAAGAGGTACAAGTTCCCAAATTGGACCAGGCCTAAGTTAGGAGGGGTGACCTTACGGGAGAAACCTTGCACAAAATATCTAGGAATCATCCTAGACAGTAAGCTGTCATGGAAGCTCAACGTGGAGGAGAGGTCAAGAAGGCCTCAACGGCACTCTATGCATGTAAAAGAATGCTGCGGTCTACGTGGGGCCTATCGCCCTCTTTTTCTCATTGGGTTTTTACAGCGATTGTAAGCCCTACTCTATACTATGGAGCTCTTGTTTGGTGGAAAGCCACACAAAAAACAACATACCTCAAAATATTAGAGGGGGTATGCAGACTATCGATGCTTCGCATTACGGGAGCCCTGAAAACAACCCCGACGGCTGCACTGTATGCCATTCTGCACATTCTACCTGTAGACCTGGTAGCAGAGAACAAAGCGTTAACGACCGCAACCAGGCTCGGTGCTTCGGGGCAGCTTGAGCGCCGACCATATGGCCATATTAGTATAGCGTCATCAATCACAAGACGAACAAACTACATAATTCCCTATCTGCGCTTCGAGGGAGATCTTAAGGCCACAATAGAGGTGGACGGTTGGCGCAAGGGTGCGCAAAAGGCGGACGAGGCGATACATGTGTACACCGATGGTTCCAAAGTAGTGGAAGGAGTAGGGTCTCCGGTATACTGCGCTGATCCGGAAATAAGCGTTTTCCAAGCGGAAATAGTATACGTAACCAGTAGAAACCCTGGAAGAGAATAGCTTAAGCTGCAACCGTGTTAATTTTTATATTGACAGTCAAGCAGCAATTAAGGCAATAATCTCGCACAACACAGCATCTGAATGCGTGTTAGAGTGTAAGCAGTCTCTGGAAAGAATCGGGACAGGGAGAAACATACATCTCTATTTGGCCCCAGGGCAAACCGAATAGATGAGGATGAAAAAGCAGATGAACTAGCTAAAAAGGGCGCATCCCTTGAAGCTTGCTCCGTAGACGTCCCAATTAGAATGGGCGAGATTAAGCGAAGGCGAGAAGTGCGCATGATCGACCAAGCAGCTTTCCTGCTTGGGTTCAAGCGCGGTGCTGTAAAGTGTCAAAGATTATGTGTGATTCCAACCTTACACTAACAAAGTTGCTTCTATCTTTAAAAATAGAGCAACGAAGACCCATGAGGGGTATTCTGACTGGAGACTGTCTTCTGGCGTCACACGCCTTTAAATTAGGCTTGGTCAGTGATAGCAGATGTAGGAAGTGCGGGTTGGAGGAGGCACCGATCGAGCACGTTCTGTGCTCGTGCCCTGCACTTGCCAGGCTAAGACTCCAGCTATTGGGAGTGATACAGCTGTCAGATCTAGAAGCAGCAAGTGGCTTAAGTCCTAGGAAGCTTCTAGTATTTGCCAAGAGAACTGAGTTATTTTATAACATAAATCCTGGTTTTTGATCGGGTTTTTCAGTTTGGTCATTAAAACAAACTTCTCGTAACACTACGGACTCAATCAGCCCATGTGAGGTCCTCATGGACCGGCCAGTTCAACCTACCTACCTACCTACTAATATACTCTTTATAGTAACTGCTGTTTATGGTGTTATATTTGTGACGTAAAATAGAGTAAGCAACATAGGCGGTTCTTGTACCAGATATTTTGTAGCACTTGAGTGAACGCGTCTTTGGGGTTTTCCGATGTTTTAGTTCTTTAGTGAACCAAGCAGTTGATGCAGCTGTCGACGTGTCCGATAAAGATATGCATTTGTGAAAAATATCGTAAAGCACATTGTTAAAGTGAGATACACTCACATCAATATCCCCGTTGTACTCAGGCCAGGTAATTTTTGAAATCTCGCTGACTAGCTCAGGCCAATTGGCTTTCCTGAATAGAAAACGGCGAGGAGTCTCACACGCAACTTTGGACCTATGCTCAGGAAGGTTGTGAGATTCGAAATACAAAATAAGAGCAGGATGATAGACATCTTCAGGATCACATCTATTTACAGAGCACCTCGACGTGTCATCTACAAATATCAAGTCCAAACATTTACCAAATTTGTTGTCAACATTATTAAATTGATAAAGTCCGGCATCAGAGGGTCGTTTAAAAAATCGAAAAGATAGCACGGGAAGATGCAGGAACCAGAAAACCATCTATGCGACCCCAAGACACCCAAGGCAGATTAAAATCACCAAGCAATACGAAAGAATCCGAGAACCTGGTCATAGATACCACTGATTAATCTATGGACGAATGCTTCAAATATAAGGAAATATCAGATTGTGGCGGAATGTAACTTGTTACAAAATGTATATACATTGAAGACAGATTTACACGCACGCAGAGGAACTCGACATCGTCAGAGTTAGCAAAATGCACTACCTCCGCAGAAACCTTAGTGTGAACTGCAATCAAGACTCCTCCCTCAATCCTTTCCGGTCGGACTTTTCTGAAAACCTAAAAAGAATCTGATAAAACTTCAGAATTAAAAACAGTTGGCTTCAACCAAGTTTCAGTGAAAATCAGAACATCATGAAGACTATCATGGCTTTGAAGAAACGTCTCCGCTAGTGTGGTGTTTAAACTCCTAACGTTCAGATAAAAAATATTAGATTATTCCTCATTAAAAATGATATAGTATATAAATTGAAATTAAGAACAGAAGCATTACTCATTGTAATACTACTAAAACGATGATATATCTCTTTCATATTTGAAATTAAACTTGTAAATATTAATGCTGCTGGTTGGTGCAACTCCGAGCTTACTACAAACATAATTTACGATATCAGCTTCCGACAACGAAGCATACAACCTTGAAACGAAGGAGGAACGGCAGTTACCTCCCTCCCAGGATTATGTGAATTGACCAATTGATTTTGATTATGACTAGCAGCACTAGTACCAGCAATGACATAGTTGTTCACAGAACTAGGCAATTGCGCAGCAGCAGAAAGAGAAGTCACCGCCCAAGTCAGTAGAGCTATCAACAACAGTGTTGTTAACAGCAACATCATTAATGTCATTAACAGCGACAATTTCGACATCAGCATTAGTAATAGTTGAAATGGCGTTAACACCAGAAACAACAGGTATTGAAGAGCCACTGTTATTAGCGACGGTGTTAGCAGCAGTCTTGGTTGCATTGCCAATAGCATCAAATTTAGGAGAAGCGCTCTCGGGTATAATTGACAGCACGGGGCCACTGTTAACTGCATATGCAACAGAGTGAGGGGAGCGAGCATTTTTGTCTCGCACATTGGCACTTTGTGTATGGCAGAGTGAGCGTAGGAGTGAGAGGGCCAGTTTCAGACAAAAGTTGTGGTATATGCGCTCAAGTGTATCTATATCTGTTCAATGCATGCGCGACATTGAGCGAATTCACAGCATCATTCAGCGTATTCATTCCCTCAACTATTGTTTCAATGCACTTCGCATTACTGTTGGCGTTGTTGGTGTAAGTGTTATTGTTTTGTTTATTTGCTTTAATTACTTCTTTAAGTTCGTCAATTTGTGTGCACAAATGTTGATGTCTTAATTCAAATGTTGTTAGAATTTATTGAAATCCACATTTAAGGGAAACTAGGATGGTGTCGTAGGCTTTGTTCAGTTTTTCATGTACATACAAGCACTCACCACACATACAAATAAAATTGCGGTTGTTTATAAACCGATCCACTTCAAATTCCGATATGGCTTCGCAGCAGGCGCAATTAAATATTCTATAAAATCCACTGCATGTTACAGTTAGGCTATCTTTCTTTGAAAACAGCTTGTCGCATTTACCGCAGGAAGAATCCATATGTTCTTTAATATTCAGAAATAGGCAAAAATGTAAAAATTATAAAATAAAGCTATTAAGAACACGGAGTGAGCAAAAACACGTCTTTATACGTCAACCGTAACTCCTACTTAGATGTTGGAAATTAGTTATTTGCTTTGTGTTTTTTTTTTTTAATTTGTACTATTTAAACATGCATGGTCATAATTTAGCAGCATCCAGCTTACTTCCATCATTAGAGATGTCTTCGTAACTGGACGATTCAACTAGTTCAACTGGGGTATATCAATTTGTGGAGGTTGAATTTTTTCGACACCTTTTTCCCCCACTTTGGCATTAAGATCCCTATTTTGATTTGATGACATGCACAGAGCAGCGCACATACAAATTTTCCTGCTTATCAGCGATAGAACTAGGCGGCATAATCTTTTTCCCGTCCGTTCATGTATGGTTCTTACTTTTGTTGTACAAATCCATCGCCTGGGTTAATAGGCTAGAACAGTCAAGAAACTTTAAATAAAATCCTCAAACGGAGGTCCAAGAAATCGAGCAGTTTCAATATGGTTTTACCAAAAGGAAGTTTCTATTACAGATTTTTGTTCCACATTACAGACGAACAGATTATATGTGCTATAAACCAAGCTGGGGCCATACAAAGGAATCGAAGTTCTTCGGCGATGTTTGCAAAGGCGGGAGCCGTACTTTAAAGGACATCACAGACTCTGCGTTCGTGTTGCTCTGGATCATATTACACCAGATCTCGTCATAGGGCTTATGCAGATGTCTGCTTATCTGCCTTGGAGGCGCAACTGCATCAATCAATTGTCTTTTGGGATGCCTCGGAGCTCAGATGTCTTAAGAAGATATTCCGCAGTTCTAAGTGGGAAATTTGGTAGCCCTGCAACTTTCTCCGTTGCAGCGATTTGAGGATTTTGATGCATCTTTGTGCATTGTAGGCAATTTCGGATGCATTTGTATTGAATCCGAGACTGTGTTCGAACGCCACAACCAAAAGTTGTTGGGGCTCCACACTAGTAATGTTATGCCATCGAAGTGGCTGTCCAGTTGTTGTATTATGTTCAAGGTCCACGTCGTGAACAATATGTACATTATATCAGTGCCAAGTCCTGTGATGTGAAAAATTTGAAGAGACAAGTGATATAAATGTTTATTTTGCAGCATAGTTTTCTTTTTTTGATTCCAGTCTGTATTCGTAGAGCTGTGAAACCTCGGACAAAACTAAGTTCCTCCTCTAAGCCTTTCAACCCGCCGGGGAATGAAGCTCCCTCCGTTGTTGTCCTTCATCAACGAGGGCAATGTTTCCTATATTTCAGGATAGGGGTGCCAGAATTATGATGACTTTCCCACCGTTATGATGGCTTTCCCACCAAAATGGTTCCACTCCCACGATGTGACTGCAAAATATTACTTCGAAGTAGAAAAGAAATTGAACCTAAAACTCCGTTGGAATTATTTACTTTTATAATCTCGTATGGAGAAGATGTTTTTCCAAACTTGCGAGTGGCACTTCAAATACTCTTGACCATGGTACAATTACCAGGTAGAAGCATTAGCGAAAATGCAACCCTCCCGTGTATTTTGTTTTTGCCGATTGTACATAAACTGTTAATCGTTCTTTCAGTTTCTTCTGTCAAAAGTGATGGAAGAAGAAAAATGTCAAATGTAATTTTCGTCAACAAAGCCAAAACAAAAAAAGAAAAAAGTTGGTTTGCTGATGAAGCTGGAGGAAAAAGGCATTTTAAATGGAAAATAAAGGTAACTAGATGATTTTTAAATGATATATATTTAATTTAATGTTATTATTTATTTACATATAGCAGCTGAATCACTTCTTCAACGTTTCCAGCGCATCAACTCTTGGTAATTCTATACGACAGCATGACACTGATAATATGCGTCCATAAATATCGAGAGAGGTGTTAAAAGACGCGCATTGACCTCGACAACAATAATCAGAAGGCGGAGGTAAAATATTTTGTGTTGGACAAGAGATATTTGCAAAAGAAGTTGAAATGTGCGCGTTGTAATGTTGATGATATTTGTACCCACAAAAAAAATTGTGGACATAAGTGTTTTGCGCAGATATAGTTTTGGTCTCCAAACCGGTGTTGAATCCACCCTGATTAATTTTTTATAAGCGTGGCCGAAGGCCGCCAGAGCAAAAATACTATGGATCTCACCCGGTCTCGAAGCATTCCGGGGTCATTTTCGGTTTTTTGGGAACATCTTTTGAACGAGGTAAAATTTTTCTTTTCCGCCTTCGGATTACTGATTTTGGATTTGGTGCTGCATGTTATCTTGCACTCAAAGAAATGGAATATGGAAAGAAATTTCGAAACGTTTATATGATCGCATCACTTCAAAATTATCACATGGTATATGTAATGGTGATCCAGAGCAAAGGTATAGTGGTTTATTAAATTTATCATTACTTATGGCCTTAAAAGATGTGGCGTTGTCTAGTGCCTCAGCATGTACTTCTGCATCACTGGAACCTACGTGCGATTGGAACTGATGAGGATTTGGCACACAGTTCAATAAGGTATACGAGTTTACCGTACTGAATTGTTTAGTTAATTTGAAAGTAATTTATTGTTAAATTTTTATAGATTTAGTATTGGTTGTTTTACCACCATTGAAGAGGTTGATTATATTACCGATACCTGCATCAAACATGTCGAACGTTTACGTGAAATGTCTCCATTATGGGAGATGGTACTAGAACCAATTGATTTGAAAAATATCCAATGGTCGCAACATTAATTTTGTTTATGATATATAAATAAGGGACCGTTTTGTATTGTATGCATCTTTTAGTAAATGTAAATATTCCAAAGCAGTTTAATGTAAAGTGAGATACAACTTTTTTGGAATTATATTGTTCCTACTTTATCTGCCTAAGGTCGTTATTTTGTAGTATTAAAATTATATTGGGAAATGCTATTGCTAAATGTTTTTTGTAGTGGACCTTATTTTCAATACATGTATGTATGAGTGCTAACGTTACTGTCTCCAAGAAATGTTGAAAATTTGAGATTGTATATAAAATGCTGAGTTATTAGTATGTTCATGAATAAGTACTGATTTATTTTAAAATTTCATGTATTTTGTAAAGTAAAAATTAAGTAATTTAGTAACCTAATAAATATCGAAGATACATATATACATAATAACGTTTAACGTTGGAAACTCATCGTGTCGGTATTTGAGGTGCAGATTTCTTTGAAGAATATGTACTCCATGTCTTTAGATGTAATCTTTTTTAATTAAAAAAAGCACGGTTGTGTTGGATACTAGTTCGGTTGTAGTACTGACTTCAATTACGGTTCCGGGTTTTCCTTCTGGCTCTAGCCAGGAGGCTTTTGTAGCAATTTCGGCTTTAGGTTGGATCTGGTATCGGTACCTGCTACGGTAAAGTTCGGCTTGGAATATTTCCGTTTTCAATTCCAGTATCGGTTATACTCCAGTTTTTTTCTTGTCATGATATGGATGATATAAATAATCCAAAAGTAAATCTATAGCATGAAAAACATAATTGTCTAGCAATATTTTCTCTTCGCAAACTGTTTGTGGCCCTGATAAGGGCAGCTTTTCGTAGGTATAATTGTTTAGCATTTTTTTCTCTTTGTTGACTAGTGGTGGCCCTGAAAAGGGCCGTTTTGCGTATACTTGTATAGCATATTTTCGCTCTTTGTAAACTAATGGTGGCCCTGAAACTAGGGAGGTTACTGCGTCTGGGTTTCACGGCTTATTCGTGGCACATAATGCATATCCGTTTGTGTGCTGCAGCTGTTCCGTGCGAAGTATTGACCTTTCGCTCCAACGGTGTCACTTAAAAAAAAGCGAACATGTAGAAGGGACTTTATTATTTATCCTTCATCCTTCCTTCACGTTGTAGCGGCGAAAGTATTGCCCGATATTTTGGTAGATAACTGTAGGAATGACCGTTGGGGACGGTGCGACAACTTCCGTTTTTTGCAAACTCTTGATTAGCACTGCTAAGTCATACATAAAATTATATTATAATTTTTATCTTACAACATTCGGGAAACAATATTTACATCAAAGACGGTAAATATAGCGATGGAGTGGAGTTGGGCATCAAATTTACTCTCTTAGCTCACACAATAAGGTCACAGGCCTGAAAATGGAGCGAAAAAGTTAAGCCATTTTAGGGAAGCTAACGCCACAAGCTTTTTCCCAATTTTTCCTCTTCCTTGATCTTGCGGGGTAATTCTTTACTTTAGCTCACAACTGCAAAAACTCGTGCAAAAATATCAGGAGGTGTCAAAAAAATACGTTTTGGACTCAGGACGACGAATCCGAAAGCGAAAATTAAAAATTTTATTTCTGTCAAAAAATATTCCCAAAAAACTGAAAAATGGCACCGGAGCGCTCCGAAACCGGGGGTGGAATCCATAGTATTTTTCCGCAGGTAATAGTCTAGTTGAGGGATCGACTGCTAATACGCTACCAGAGACGCGTCTTGACATCAGTATTAATAATCCGAAGGCTGAAAATAAAAATTTTAATTCGTTCAAAAGATATTAACGAAAAACCAAAAAAAGACCCGCGGGTACCTCCGAAACCGGGGGTGGGATCCGTAGTAATTTTGCGCAGAACACTTTTCTGCGTTGGTGGCCTTCGGCCGCGCTTATAAAAAATTACCGTGGGAGACCAAATCTATATCCACGCAAAACACTTTTATCCACAGTTTTTTTTGTGGGTACCCAACACCATCAAAATTACAACAGCCACATGGAAATTTTCAACTTTGTAAATATATCTGGAAAGAAATAAAATTTTCAATTACCGTTTTCGGATTCGTGGTCCTGGGTCCAAAGCGCGTCTTTTGACAACTCTCCCGATATTTTTGGACGAGTTTTAGTAGTTATGAGCTAAAGTAAAGAATTACCTAATAAATTTTCACATCAAAAGTAAATAAACAAAAGATGTAAACATAAACAAAGTTTGACATTTTATGACCACCTCCGAATGAAAAAACATGTAAAATGCAACTCTGATGCTTTTACCTGGTTATTGTACCATGCTCTTGACTATCCCAGTATCAATTGCTAGCTGCGAACGTTCATTCAGCAAATTAAAATTGATTTTGACATATTTACGATCAACGATGGGGCAAAAATTTTAAAATCTCTCTCAAAAACTATGTGGAAATACCAAACCAAAGGACACAAACACTAGCATATTTGACTTTTACAAATACCCGATAAAAAATAAAAATAAAATTAATCGAAAATTTGGTATGCATTTTTTAGTTCGGTTTTGTAATTTGCTTTATTTTTTTTTAAATTTGTACTACTTAAACATGCATGGTCATAATTTACCAACATCCAGCTTACTTCTATCATTAGAGATGTTGTCTTCATAACTTAACGATTCACCTAGTCCAACTGGGGGATATTAATTTCTGGAGGTTGAATTTTTTTGACACCTTTTTCCCCTCTTTGGCATTAAGATCCCGATTTTGTTTTGATGACATGCAGAGAGCAGCGCACATACAAATTTTGCTGCTTATCAGCGATAGAACTAGGCGGCATAATCTTTTTCCCGTCCGTTCATGTATGGTTCTTACTTTTGTTGTACAAATCCCTCGCCTGGGTTAATAGGCTAGAACACTCAAAATTTAAACAATATCCTCTAACGGAGGTCCAAGAAATCGAGCAGTTTCAATATGGTTTTACCAAAACGAAATTTCTATTACAGATTTTTTTCCACATTACAGACGAATATATTATTTGTTCTATAAACCAAGCTGGGGCCAAACATAGAAATCAAAGTTGGGGCAGAGTAACGCGCATATTATTCGGAAGTGTGCATTCTTCTTCGGCGATGTTTGCAAAGGCGGGAGCCGGGCTTTGAAGGACATCACAGACTCTGCGTTCGTGTTGCTCTGGATCATACTACACCAGATCTTGTCATAGGGCTTATGCAGATGTCTTCTTATCTGCCTTGGAGGCGCAACTGCATCAATCAATTGTCTTTTGGGATGCCTCGGAGCTCAGACGTCTTAAGAAGATATTCCGCAGTTCTAAGTGGGAAATTTGGTAGCCCTGCAACTTTCTCCGTTGCAGCGATTTGAGGATTTTGATGCATATTTGTGCATTATAGGCAATTTCGGATGCATTTGTATTGAATCAGAGACTGTGTTCGAACGTCACAACCAAAGGTTGTTGGGGTTGCACAATAGTAATGTTATGCCATCGAAGTGGCTGTCCAGTTGTTGTATTATGTGCAAGGCCCACGTCGTGAACAATATGTACATTAAATCAGTGCCAATTCCTGCGATGTGAAAAATTTGAAGAGACAAGGGATATAAATGGTTATTTTGCAGCATAGGTTTCTTTTTTTTGATTCCAGTCTGTATTCGCAGAGCCGTGAAACTTCGGACAAAACTAAGTTCCTCCTCTAAGCCTTTCAACCCGGCGGGGAATGAAGCTCCCTCCGTTGTTGTCCTTCATCAACGAGGGCAATGTTTCCTATATTTCAGGATAAGTGTGCCAGAATTATGATGACTTTCCCACCGTTATGATGGCTTTCCCACCAAAATGGTTCCACTCCCACAATTAAGAATTCGGGGGTTCTCATAAAAAAGTTTGAGATTAACGTAAAAATATTTAATATAATAAAATAAAAATGTAATGTTTTTTTATGTAAATTTTTTTGTAATGAAAGTAAAATCAAAATAATAAATCAAAATATGAGGCCCGTGAGAATTTAAACATTTTTTTAAACGTCATTTGACCCTCACAGGTTATACCTTGTAATATTCGTATCATTCTTCAGCCTACGACTTCATTGCTTTATTAATTTTTTAATATATAAAATTATATTGTTTTGGTAATAAAGGGGGCGGCGCCAAAAAAATATTTCGCCCGGGTGCAAGAAAACCTCACTCGCCACTGTTCTTTACTAGCATTTTTCGCAGATATTTCATCGGTAATAGTAATATTGTTGGAGTTTATCGAACAAGTGAGGAATTCATTAAGGACATTGGGTAAATTTCACACTGCTGGTTATTTTTCCATAGATATGTAGTTAGGTTAGGACCTCACATAGACTGAATGATTCCGTAGTGTTACCAGAAGTTTATTTAACGACCAAACTGACTATCAAAAACCTGCACCCATGTTATAAAATAACTCCATCCTCTTGGCAAATACTATAAGCCTTCTAGGAACTATGAAACTTACTGCTTCTAGATTTGACAGCTGTATAACTCCTAATAGCTGGTATCTTAGCCTAGCAAGCGCAGAACAGGAGCACAAAACGTGCTCGAACGTTTTCTCCTTCCGACAAACACTTCCTGCATCTGCTATCACTGACCAAGCCTAATTTAAAGGCATTTGACGCCAGAAGGCAGTGTCAAGTCTGAATACCCGTAATGAGTATACAGTCCTCTCTTTTTAATGATTTATTTCCAATTGATTAAAAAAAGTAATAAAAAATCATGATTTTTTACTATTATTGAAAAAATATTTTTGATTGTTTCTGACTTATTCGATTATTTTCGATTTTTATACTCAGCTGAGCAGAGCTCACAGAGTATATTAATTTTGTTCGCATAATGGTACCCCGTAAATGCATAAACTAATCGAGATAGATATAGACTTCTATATATCAAAATGATCTGGGCGAAAAAAGAAATTAATTTAGCCATGTCCGTCCGTCCGCCGTCCGTCTGTCCGTAAACACGATAACTTGAGTAAATTTTGAGGTATCTTAATGAAATTGGTATGTTAGTCCCTGCGCACTCCTCTCAAATCGCTATTTAAAATGAGCGAAATCGGACTATAACCACGCCCACTTTTTCGATAACGAAAATTTCGAAAAACAGAAAAAGTGCGGTAATTCATTACCAAAGGCGGATAAAGCGATGAAGCTTGGTAGGTGGGTTGACCTTATGACGCAGAATAGAAAATTAGTAAAATGTTGGACAATGGGCGTGGCACCGCCCACTTTTAAAAGATGGTAATTTAAAAGTTTTGCAAGCTTTAATTTGGCAGTCCTTGAAGATATCACGATGAAATTTGGCAGGAACGTTACTCCTATTACTATATGTGTTCTAAATAAAAATTAGCTAAGTCGGATGACGAACACGCCCGCTTTAAAAAAAAGTTTAAAAGTCAAATTTTAATAAAAAATTGTATGCCTTTACAATATAAGTAAATTCTGCCCACATTAAACTCCAGCAATGATATGGTTCAACAATATACAAAAATAAAAGAAAATATCATAATGGGGTGGCTCCGCCCTTTTTCATTTAATTTGTCTAGAATACTTTTAATGCCATAAGTTGAACAAAAACTTATCAATCCTTGTGAAATTTGGTAGAGGCATAGCTTCTATGACGGTAACTGTTTTCTGTGAAAATGGGCCAAATCGGCTAAAGCCCAGTTTTTATACATAGTCAGTCGTCTGTCCTTCCGCTCGGCTGTTAACACGATAACTGAGCAAGAATCGATATATCTTTTCTAAACTTAGTTCACGTACTTATCTGAACTCGCTTTATCTTGGTATTAAAAATGGGCGAACTCCGATTATAACCACGCCCACTTTTTCGATATCCAAAAATTCGAAAAATTTAAAAAATCCAATAATTCTATAACAAATACGAAAAAAGGGATGAAGCATGGTGATTGGATTGGCTTTTTGACGCAAAATATAACTTTAGAAAAAACTTTGTAAAATTGGTGTGACACCTACCACATTAAGTAGAAGAAAATGAAAAAGTTCTGCAGGGCGAAAGCAAAAGCCCTTGGAATCATGGCAGGAATACTATTCGTGGTATTACATATATAAATAAATAAGCGGTACCCGACAGATGATGTTCTGGGTCATCCTGGTCCATATTTTGGTCGATATCTCGAAAACGCCTTCAAATATACAACTAAGGGCCACTTTCTTTTAAAAGCCTCATTAATATATTTAATTAGATACCCATATCGACAAACACATTATAGAGTCACCCCTGGTCCACCTTTATGGCGAAATCTCGAAAAGGGGTCCATCTATAGAACTAAGGGTCACTCCCTTTTAAAATACTCATTACCAGCTTTCATTTGATACCCACATCGCATCCCTTCCACCCCACCCCCAATTCCATGAGGAGCTTAACTTATGTGTTTGAAAAAGTGTTTCATTTTGTTGGTTTTATGTTTTATTTGTGCTTCGGTTTAGATCTCCGATTGCATTAATTTTAGTAATTTTTGGGCCAATTCTTGAAATTGAAATATTTCGATTTACAGAGCTTTAAGGCCGTTAATGAAAGACAAAAACTAAGTTTTTTCTTGTTCTCCTACGCGTTTCGATGTTTTATACATCTTCTTAAGGGAGCCTGGTTTATTTAACATAAAACATAAAACAAAAATGACAATTATTGATATTTTCACAACAAACAACATCCATCCATATTTCAGTTACATTAATTTGTATAACTACACAAATTAAAATATTATTTAATTGCGACTAAAGCAATAACAATAATAAATAACACAACACAACATTTAGATAGTTCTACTGCGTCCATTGGCTCGTACACTGTGATTGATTGCAGTCGCGTAGGCGCAGTTTATGTGATCCACATCTTTCATCGTTTTGTTTACTTTTTGTTGTATGAGCAGCCCTTCTAATGTTAATCTCGTTTTCTTGGTTTGCCTTGGTTGTTGTAATCCATGCGTCTATGAGTTTATTAGCGTAGGCATATTTGTATAAAATATTTTTAATTGGTCGTTCATTTTCCTTCATGACCTCCTGTTCGCTTAAGTTTAGAACTTCCTTAATAAAGTTAATTGCCGTATTTTTCTTCTGCACCCATGGGTGGTTGGAGTGATAGTTTATCATCCTTGATGATGCTACGGCCTTAGAATACCAATTCGTTTTAAGTTTATTGTTTGATTTTATTATTTCACCGTCTAGGAAGGCTATTTTGTCGTCTTTCTCTTTTTCTATTGTGGATTGGATTTTATTATGTTTTCTGCTTAAAATTTTAGTATTTCCCCCGCGTCCTTGGTTTTAATTATTGCGAATATATCATCTACATACTTATTGATGTATTTGATATATATGTCCTTAGTTTTTAATTCGGCAATGCTGTCGTCAAGAATCTTATCCAGCACTATATCGGCTAGAGTTGGTTACAGTGGGTTGCCCATTGGCATTCCGTACACCTGTTGGTGGAATTTTCCATCGTATGTAAATTAGTTATTATCCCTCAAACAAAAATCCAAGCAGGTTTGAAATTGTTTGTTTGTTAACGTCGTATAATCTTTTAACGTTGCCCATTGTCTCATAATTGAGCGAATAGCCAATTGTACCGGAATGTTGGTAAAAAGGGATATTACATCAAACGATATTAGCATTTATTTATCTTCCACCGTCACAGCTCTAAGATTGTTCTTTACTTGTAAAGAATTACTTATGTTTAGGGTATCACTAATTATATTTTTCATTATAAGCCCTATGTGTATAGAGAGTTTATAGCATGGCACACCTACGGAAGATGATATTGGTCTCAGAGGGCTGTTCTCTCTATGGATCTATGGAAGTCCATATAGCCTTGGTGCAGTGGCCGCTGTGCAAGTGAGCTGTTTTTTAATTTTAAGATTAATATTTTTCTGTTTGTAGATGTTGTTTATTATATTATTGTTTTCCCTTAGCAACCGTTGCGTGGGATCATTTCTTATTGTTTTGTATGTGTTTTTGTCACTGAGTAATTGTTATATTTTTTGTTCATAATCCATTTTGTACATCGTTACTGTGTTGTTTCTTTCGTCTGCGTTTGTAAAGATTATTGTACCTTTATGTGTTTTAACAAAGTTTCTGGTGTTTTCAAATATTTTTAAAATAAATTTCTCTTTTAGATTGTTGGGTATTTTGTTATTATATATGTTTATTTTCGTTGCTAGATTACATCTCAGTATATTTTTTTTCTCTCATCTTCTATTGTTTGAATGCCTTGTTCTAATTCCGCCATCAAATGAATGGGTGAAAAGGTTTTCTTCAAACTGGTAACGCGAATTTTTTCCCCAATGATAGTAGCCAACGGTTCTCTGGTGATACTGGTATATTGGTTTCGTTTATAAACCACCCTTCGTTCGTCCTTAGACCAAACATTTCAAAATTTTTATTGATATGTACTTGTAGTTTTGAGTTTAAGTGTTCCTCTGTGGTAGTATGTATTTTGTTTATAAATTGTTTTGCACTTGCCAACACCGAAGTAAAATCAGCCTCATTTAGTCATTTTTTAGGTCATCCCTAATGTGTCTTATATCGGTACTGATGATTTTAATTTGAATATTGCCTTCCTTTATTTCTAGGTTTAAAATTTTCAATATAAATTGTTTTTGTATTTTCTCCATCCCTTTCTTTATTTTCTCCAAATTAAACCCGTTTTTGATTCTGTCTGTCTTACCCTTTAAATGTGATGGTGTGATCCCGAAATCTTTGCATCGCAGTAGAAAATTTAACCTTTGTTGTTGTTTGGAAAGCTTTTTATTTTATTTGTTGTATTGCTTAATTATGTAACTGGTGGTCTCGTCACACTTATAACTTATGTGTTTGAAAAAGTATTTCATTTTGTTGGTTTAATGTTTTATTGGTTTTCGGTTTAGCTCTCCGGTTGCTTTAATTTTAATAATTTTTGGGCCAATTCTTGAAATTTAAATATTTTGATTTTCAGAGCTTTAAGGCCGTTAATGAAACACAAGAACTAATTTTATTTTTTTTTTTTACAAATTAGGGATGACCTAATAAAACGACGAAATGAGGATGATTTTACTTCGGTGTTGGCAAGTGAAAAACAGTTTATAAACAAAATACTCAATTCCACAGAGGAACACTTAAACTCAAAACTACAATTGCATGTCAATAAAAATTTTGAAATGCTTGGTCTAAGGACCAACGAAGAGTGGTTTATAAACGAAACCAATATACCAGTATCACCAGAGAACCGTTGGCTACTATCATAGGGGAAAAAATTCGCGTTACCAGTTTTGAAGAAAACCTTTTCACCAATTCATTTGATGGCGGACTTAGAACAAGGCATTCAAACAATAAAAGATGAGAGGCAAAAAGATATACTGAGATGTAATCTAGCAACGAAAATAAACTTGTTAAAAACCATAAAGGTACAATAATCGTTACAAACGCAGACAAAAGAAACAAAACCGGAATGATGTACAAAATGTACTATGAACAAAAAATGGAACAACTACTTAGTGACAAAAACACATACAAAACAATAAGTAATGATCCCACGCAACAGCTGCTAAGAAAAACAATAATATAATAAACAACATCTACAAACAGAAAAATATTAATCATAAAATTAAAAAACAGCTCACTTGCACAGCGGCCACTGCACCAAGGCTATATGGACTTCCAAAGATCCATAAAGAGAACAGCCCTCTGAGAGCAATATCATCTTCCGTAGGTGTGCAATGCTATAAACTCTCTAGGCACATAGGGCTAATTATGAAAAATATAATTAGTGATACCCTAAACATAAGTAATTCTCTACAACTAGGGAACAACCTTAGAGATGTGACGGTGGAAGATGAAGAAATGCTAATATCGTTTGATGTAATATCCCTTTTTACCAACATTCCGGTACAATTGGTTACTCGCACAATTATGAGACAATGGGCAACGTTAAAAGATTATACGACGTTAGCAGACAAACAATTTCAAACCTGCTTGGATTTTTTGTTTGAGGGATAATAACTCCTTTACATAGGATGGAAAATTCTACCAACATGTGTACGGAATGCCAATGGGCAACCCACTGTCACCAACTGTAGCCGATATAGTGCTGGATAAGATTCTTGACGACAGCATTGCCGAATTAAAAACTAAGGACATATATATCAAATACATCAATAAGTATGTAGATGATATATTCGCAATAATTAAAACCAAGGACGCGGAAGCAATGCTAAAAACTTTAAACAGACAACATAATAAAATAAAATTCACAATAGAAAAAGAGAAAGAAAACAAAATAGCCTTCCTAGACGTTGAAATAATAAAATCAAACAATAACCTTAAAACTGATTGGTACTCTAAGGCCGTAGAATCATCAAGGATTATAAATTATTACTCCAGCCACCCATGGGTGCAGAAGAAAAATACGGCAATTAACTTTATTAAGAAAGTTCTAAACTTGAGCGAACAGGATTTCATGAATGAAAATGAACGACGAATTAAAAATATTTTATACAAAAATGCCTACCCTAATTAACTCATTGACGCATGGCTTACAACAACCAAGGCAAACACACCTAACAATGTGCGAAGTAATGTAAGCTTAAGACCTGAAAACGAAAGAAAATATACACAGGCGTCAAATACATACCAGGCCTAAGAGACAACAAATAAATGCAAAGCTTTACAAAGAACAACAACATAAAAATTGCACACAAACCAAACCAAACACTATATTTACACAAACAAAGGACAAGATAAGCAAAGACCAACAACACGACATAGTCTATGAAATGAAGTGCAATGGAGCAATAGGAGAAGAAGGTGATAAAATATATATTGGAATCACGAAGAGATCATTAAACATAAGAATAAATGAGCATAAAACCGACGCGAAAAACAAAAAACCACTACAGCGCTTGCTGAACACCTGACTAGCACAGGCCATACAGAAGATTTTAAAAAACGAAAATTATAGATATTGAGAGAAGAGAGAAATTGAGATTAACATTAGAAGGGCTGCGCATACAACATAAGGTAAACAAATAAGATGTGGATCACATAAACTGCGCCTACACGACTGTAATCAATCACAGTGTACGAGCCAATGGACGCAGTGGAACTATCTAAATGTGCAGAATGTTGTGTTGTTTATTATTGTTATTGTTTTAGTCACAATTAAATAATATTTTAATGTGTGTAATTAACAAATTAATGTAAGTGAAATATTGATGAATGTTGTTTGTTTTGAAAATATTAATTAATAATATGTCATACTGATCTGAAGAAAATTATTCAATTAATAACTGTAATTTTTGTTTTATGTTTTATGTTAAATAAACCAGGCTCCCTGAAGAAGATGTATAAAACATCGAAACGCATAGGAGAACAAGAAAAAATTTAGTTTTTGTCGTTCATTAACGGCCTTAAAGCTCTGAAAATCAAAATATTTTAATTTCAAGAATTGGCCCAAAAATTATTAAAATTAAAGCAATCGGAGAGCTAGACCGAAGCACAAATAAAACATAAAACCAACAAAATGAAACACTTTTTCAAACACATAAGTTACAGGTATGACGAGACCACCAGTTACATTATTAAGCAATACAACAAATACAATAAAAAACTTTCCAAAGAACAATAAAAGGTTAAAATTTCTACTGCGATGCAAATATTTCAGGATCACACCATCACATTTTAAGGGTAACAACGACAGAATCAAAAACGGGTTTAAATTGTAGAAAACAAAGAAAGAGATGAAGA
This sequence comes from Eurosta solidaginis, assembly GCF_040869045.1. Taxonomy (NCBI): domain Eukaryota; kingdom Metazoa; phylum Arthropoda; class Insecta; order Diptera; family Tephritidae; genus Eurosta; species Eurosta solidaginis. Next base: position 17,703,079 of record NC_090324.1, read on the forward strand.
AAATACAAAAACAATTTATATTGAAAATTTTACACCTACAAATAAAGGAAGGCAATATTCAAATTAAAATCATCAGTTCCGATATAAGACACATTAGGGATGATCTAAAAAAGCGACTAAATGAGTATGATTTTACTTCGGTGTTGGAAAGTATGATATTACATCAAAAATAAAACGCGTGCTTTCCGTTCAAGTGCTTTATTCAATGTCTTTTTTCTTGTTTTTCTTACAAACTAATTTACTGATGACAGCAGGTAGAAATCATAAATATATGGCTGCATTAGATAGCTTATATTGAATGCTAGATATTCTACATGCCACCGATCAAGCTGATGGGTTCTTATATACATACAAATGTGCTTATTAGGGAAATAAATTGATCAATAAATGAACATAAGCTTCAGGCTTACATAAGCTCTTTTACATTCGTAAGATTATAACTTCATATCTAAATTTCAATAAATGTACAAAAAAGAAAACTTAAAGCCTTTTATGCATTTATGATACATTATTTTTAACATTACTAGGTTATAGCCTTTCCTCCTACCCGAGGTCTGAGCTATCTTCGTAGCGTACCTTCAAACCCTGTTCCATGGTTTTGATCTTCGATGGATGCCGTCGAAGTTGCTGGCTCTATTGTACTTAGTTCAGAATTTGAATCTGGATCTGCTAGTGATGCGTTCACGGATCCATCAGTATTGAGTACACGAATTTGATCTAAGTGTTTTTTATTGGCTGATTGTTTCTATGCATAACGCATATATACGATTGTGTACTAACTTTTTTTTACTTTTGAGGTGACCATTTGGGTTTATTAATTTGGGTCTTTATAATCACGTATTAGAACATTTGACCCTCTGAAAAGTGTGCTTTACGATTGCCTTTGTGATGACGTACACTTTTAATCTATCTACTATCATTTTCTTCGTTGTTGGGGGTTTAACGACACTAAAGCGTGTTCTTACATTTCTACCAAGAAACAGTTTAGCAGGAGATTCCCCCGTGATGCAGTGTTTTGTAACGCGATAGTCTATTAGAAATCTATTGATGATGACATCTACGTTTGTTTCAGTTTTCTCACTTAAGTTTGCCAAAATTGTTTTCTTTAACGTTTTAACAAAATTCTCAGCCTGGCCATTGGTGGCTGGATGGCCAGGGGCCATCAGAATATGTTTCACGTGGTTCAATTTCAGAAATTTTTGGAATTCATGAGACGTAAATTGACGTCCATTGTCACTCACTAACGTGTTTACTAATCCGTATCGGCAAAATGCTTCCCTGAGGTTATCGATTGCAAACGAAGATGTGATAGTTTTTGGTTTTGAAAACTTCCACCCATTTGGTGTACGAATCAATTAATAATAGAAAATAATAATGGTTTATTACTTACTTACTTAATTGGCGCTTAACCGTCTAAACGGTTATGGCCGTCCAACAAGGCGCGCCAGTCGCTCCTTCGCTCCGCCAACCGGCGCCAATTGGTCACACCAAGGGAATTTAAATCGTTTTCCACCTGTTCCTTCCAACGGAGTGGGGGCCGCCCTCTATCTCTGCTTCCATAGGCGGGTTCCGATAGAAACACTTTCTTGGCCGGAGCATCATCATTCATTCGCATAACATGGCCTAGCCAGCGCAGCCGCTGCGTTTTAATTCGCTGGACTATGTTGAGGTCTGCGTACAGCTCGTACAGCTCATCATTAAATCTTTTTCGGTACTCGCCATCGCCAACGCGTAGAGGTCCATAAATTTTTCGAAGAACATTTCTCTCGAACACTCCCAAAGCCGCTTCATCTGCTGTTGTCATGGTCCATGCTTCTGCCCATATAGCAGGACGGGTACGATAAGTGACTTGTAGAGTATGATTTTCGTTCCCCGAGGGAGGACTTTACTTTTCAATTGCCTACCTAGTCCAAAGTAGCATTTATTGGCAAGATTAATTCTTCGCTAGATTTCAGTGCTGATGTTGTTGCTAGTGTTGATGCTGGTTCCCAAATAAACGAAGCCTTTTGCTATTTCGAAATTATGGCTGCCAACAGTAGCGTGGTTGCCAAGGCCCGTATGCGCTGACTCTTTGCTGGTTGACAGCAGGTAATTCGTTTTGTCCTCATTCACCATCAAACCCATCTTTACCGCTTCTTTTTCCAGTTTGGAGTAAGCAGAACTAAGAGCGCGGGTGTTTAGGCCGATGATATCAATGTCATCAGCATATGCCAGTAATTGCATGCTTTTATAGTATATTTTTCCAGTGCGGTTAAGTTCTGCAGCTAGTATAATTTTCTACAGCATCAAATTAAAGAAACCGCACGACAGGGGGTCACCCTGTCTGAAACCTCGTTTAGTTTCGAACGACTCGGAGAGGTCCTTCCCAATTCTGACTGAGCTGATGGTGTTGCTCAATGTCATTTTGCACAGCCATATAAATTTTACGGGGAAATCAAATTCAGACATAGCGGCATATCGGCAGCTCCTTTTCATGCTGTCGAAGGCGGCTTTAAAGTCGACGAAGAGGCGATGTGTGTTGATTCTCTTTTCACGGGGTTTTTCCAAGATTTGGCGCATTGTGAAAATCTGGTCGATGGTAGATTTACCAATCAATCTTTCGAACAATACACTTGAAAGGACTTTATATGCGATATTAATATTATTGCTGCCTCCATTTAGGAGAGCAAAGAAGTATTCCCTCCATAATCTAAGCACTCTCTGGACATCAGTTACAAGGTCGCCGTTTTCATTCCTACAGGAGTTTGCTCCGGTCTTAAAACCTTCGGTCTGTCGCCGTATTTTTTGGTAGAATTTTCGGGCGTTATTCCTGGTGGCTAGCAGCCCAAGCTCTTCGCACTTCTGCCTTTCTGCTTCCTGAAAAGGCGTCTCGCTTCCCTTTTAAACTCACGATAGCGTTCACACACTCCTCTTGTCGCGCTCGCTTTTAACTTAGCCCTGTAGGCAGCGTCTTTTCTTTCGGTTGCAACGCGGCATTCTTCATCGTACCAGTTGTTTTTTCGTGGCCGCCGGTAACCAATTTTTTTCCTCGGCGGCAGTACGAAGTGCTTTGGAGATATGCTCCCACTGCTCCTGTATTCCTTCAGGATGAGTTGTGCTCTCAGAGAGCAGGTGTGAGAGTCGAGTTGTGAAATCATTGACAGTCTGTTGTGATTGAAGCTTTTCGACGTCTAGCTTTCTTTGTGTTTTTTGTTCCTTGGTTTTAACCGCGTTGAGGCGGGTGCGTATTTTGGCTGCAACGAGATAATGGTCCGAGTCGATGTTTAATGGTTTATTGGGCCAGCAAAATCTATGTGTATGCGACTCCAAGCAGACTCGGATGAAATCCAAGGCCTTAATTCAGCTTTTTCTGGGTCAGGTAGCAATTGTTGGCAAGAGTTGCAAGCGCGAATTAGTTTTTCAGTATCCTTATCATTGGCAGGCCACCATATATAAGAACGTGCAAGTGCCTTAGTTTTGACTATGCCAAAATGTGATCGGTGCAGTTCTTCCAAAACGTATTTTCTTAGCTTCTGTGGTATGACCGTACGATAGCCCCACAGTATGCAGTCATATTCTACTGAAAGTTCAAGAGCTTTCTCGCGAAATGGAGCAAATTCATCTCCAAGTAATTTGTGAACGGTGCCTGTATTTACGGCCTCTGTTACTTTGGACATGATTGGGTCACGTCTTGTTTCCTCTCTAATAACTTTGAAATGTAAATTCAGAAAATTATCCTTTTCAATGACGTTAACGTAGTTGCATTCAACATGATCTTCTGAAGCAACGATTTTCGGAATTCGCGAAAGGTTATCTGCGTCATTTACGATCTCTTTGACATATTGGACCCTGTAATCAAACCCCTATAAAGTTAATGCCCATCTTTAGACACGAGCTGACGCCATTAAAGGTAAGGCTTTGTTTTCTCCAAAGAGAGAGGTCAAAGGTTTGTGATCTGTACGCAAGATAAACTTATTTCCTAGTAAATATTGTTTAAGTTTAGTTACACAGAATATAATTGCTAGAGCTTCTTTTTCTAGCGTACTGTAATTTTTCTCACTGATTGTAAGTGCCCGTGAAACGAACGCTGCTGATTTCAATGTATTATCAGAGAATCTATACGATAAGATTCCTGCCACTGCATTGTTGGATGCATCTGTCGTCAGGACAATGGGTAAATTGGGATTGAAGTGCACCAAAATTTGGTCATTGGTAACGTGCGTTTTTAGCCCTATATACGCTTGTTGGCATTTTTGGGTCCAATTAAATTTTACGTTTTTGCGTAGCAGCTCATATAATGGTTGCATCTTTTCTGCGAAATTGGGAATGAATTTTGAATAGTAGTTCAACATGCCAACTATTGCCCTGAGCTCCGAGACATTCGTCGGAGGTGGTGCATTTAAAATTGAAGCAGCTCTTTCCTCATTTTTTTCAGACCATACCTGTTGATGGTAAAACCTAGGTACGAAACTTCATTTTTAAAGAAAACACATTTTTCTGCATTTAATCTAAAACCAGCCGATTTTAGTTTGTTAAGAACAAGTTTTATTGTTTTTAAGTGTTTCAATAAATTTTTTCCTGTGATGATAATATCATCCTGATATACTACTATATTTTCATTGCCACGCAATAAATTTTCAAGTGTTTTTTGGAATATTACGGCTGCAGTTTTAATGCCAAATGGCCACCGTTTCATTTTTAATGTACTAATGTGGGTACTCCACGAACACAACATTTGTGAACTTTCATCTAAAATTAGTTGATTATAAGCGTTCGACAAGTCTAGCTTGGTAAATAGTTCACCTCACTGAAGAGTAGCAAATATTTTTTCTATTCTAGGTAAGGGAAATGCTCGAGATATTTGTTTATCGTGACTTTGTAATCACCACAGAGACGAAAGTCTCCATTCTGCTTCAGTATGGGTACCGCAGGAATACTCCATTCAGAATTCTCAACAGGTCCCAAAATTCCTTTGGCAATCATTAGTCTCAATTTTTTTTCTACTTTGGGTTTCCACGCTAAAGGCAATTGGCGTGGTTTGAAAAATATGGGTTTAGAAGGTTCACTCATGGCTAGTGAAATCTTTTCACCATTATATGAACCTAAATTACTATTAAATAAGTCACTAAATTCGCTTTTTAGCCCCTGTATTATGATTTCATGTTTGTTGTTTTCGGTGACAAGGTTTGCTTGCTGCTGCACCAGCTCGAAATTAAATTCTCGTAAGAAAGACCGCCCTAACAAAGCTGGCGTGGTTGTTCGTGTCACCACTATCGTAAGCATCTTTTTAATGTTTTGATACGTGATTGTACCTTCGTACTCACCCAATATGTCAATATTATCACAATGCGGGGTGTGGTGCATATAAAGCGAAAATTCGGCGACCGACCCGAAGCAGTCCCCAGCCTGAGTTTTCTCGAGAGTCTCGACCTGGAAAACAATACTTCTTTTCGTGAAGACGTCACGCCGGTTGCGAACAACGCCCTGGAGGGCCACCAAAGGCTTAATTAACAGCCCCCTGCTAATAAATATTTCTCTTTTCTCTCTTCTAATCTATTCCTTCTCTGTCTTTTTCTCCACCTACAACATCACAAAATCATTAATTATGTTGTTAGCCAAATTCAGTGTAAATCATTCACTTAATTATTTTTATAATGTTGGTCTCCGATAATGAGTCCCCGAGTTCCAAAGACTGTCTATCTACTTTGTTGCGCATAGTCAGCAAAAAAGCCAACGGGCTGAAAGTTATTCATATCAATGCGCAAAGCCTTTATAAAAAGCTTGACGAGTTGAGGTTTCTGTCAGAAGGCTCCGATATTGATGTCATATGTGTTTCAGAAACATGGTTTTCTTCGTTTCATAGAAATGATATGGTGAAGATAAATGGCTACCAACTTTTCAGAGTTGATAGAAGTGGTCATGGTGGTGGTGTTGCGATATATGTAAAAAGTAGTGTGTCATGTAAATTGTGTTGTTGTTCTAGTCCAGGTGATCCCGTGGAATATGTGTTTGTTCATATGTTTTCTGATAATAATAGTAGGCTTCTTATCGGCTGTGCATATAGGCCGAATCGACTAGTAAATTTTTCCGCGTTTATTGAATTTCTTCAATCGTTACTATTAGACTATGACAATATTATCATCATTGGAGATTTTAATAGTAACCTACTGGTGGATGCCACTTTAAAACAAAGCATGGAATCTCTGGGACTATTTCCCACAAACTGTGCTATACCAACGCATTTCACAAATACTAACTCTTCTCTATTAGATTTATTTTTTGTCAATGATCTTCATAAAATGATTCACTACACGCAACTATCCGCCTCCTGCTTGTCAAAACACGAGCTGATATTCCTAAACTACAACTTCCAAACATCATGTAGGCCAAGTTCGTTCGCGTATCGCGATTACAGAAGTATAGATTATTATTCCCTTGCTGAGTCCGTTGAGTCGGTTGAATGGAGCTTGATTTGTACGTTAACATCGGTTGATGACCAGACAAAGTTTCTGCAGGATAATATAAATAAGTTATTCGATGATCACGTTCAACTAAAAATAAAAACACCTAAATACAAGAATAGCCCTTGGTTCAATGCTACATTAAAATACCTTATCCACCTTCGTAACCAAGCCTACTCACGGTGGAAAAGGTACAAAACAGTTGAAGCGGATAGCTGCTTTAAAACAGCTCGGCTTATTGCAAACAAAGCCATAAGGCTGGTCAAGGCAAATTGTTTTAAGTATAAGTTTAGTTCTGCTTTGAATACAAAAGAAAAGTGGAACAAAATCAAACAAATAGGAATTGGTAAGCCCAAAAGTGACCTGTCTCATCCCCCTGATGTCGACATCAACGAAATAAATAATACTTTTGTAAGACTACCAAACTCAGCCGACAATGTGTGTATTGATAACTACTTCGTGCGTGTTAATGTTGACACTAGCCCTTTCGAGTTTGTTTGTGTCGATAATTGTGATGTTGGCCAAGCCATACTTTCTGTGAAGTCTAACGCAATGGGGCTTGATGGTATATGTTCAAAGTTTTTAAAAGTCATTCTTCCCAAAATCCTTCCCCACATTACTTACTTGGTCAACTCAATTTTGACGACCGGTGTCTTCCCAATATACTGGAAAGCTGCAAAAGTTATTCCAATCCGTAAACAAAATAATGAGTATCGACCAATAGCCATACTCCCTTTCCTCTCTAAGGTCGTTGAACGTATTCTACATGGGCAAATCGTATCATATGTACATGAATACAAGCTCCTGTCAGATAGTCAGTCCGGTTTCAGGTCAAAGCGGAGCTGTATAACGGCACTATTATCTGTGACAGAAGAAATTCGTGAGCGAGTGGATGAAAGTTACATTGCCTTCTGAACACTTCTTGACCACTCCAAAGCTTTCGATTCTGTAGACCACACTCTGCTCTGTAGGAAGCTGGAAAACCTATTTAACTTCTCTGGTCATGCAGTTGCCCTTATAAGATCATATCTTGGCGATAGCACTCAAGCAGTATGTATAGATGGTGAAAAGTCTGACTTCCTTCATGTCTTAAGAGGCGTCCCTCAAGGCTCTATCCTGGGTCCTCTGTTATTTGTTCTGTACATCAATGACTTACCCGATGTCCTTAAGTATTGTAATGTTCATATCTACGCTGATGATGTGCAGTTATTTACGTGTTGTCCTCGTGATCAAACTAGCTTGTGCATAAGTAACTTAAACCACGATTTGAATCAAATATTTTCATGGGCTTCTATGAATGGCTTATGTATAAACCCGAATAAGTCAAAATGTATTGTTATTCATAGAAGGTCTTTTCCTACTAATGATTTAGAGAATGTAGTGTTCGACAATTCCGTTATAGAATACGTAGATACGGCGAAAAACTTAGGTGTAATTTTTAACAAAACATTGACATGGAAAGACCATATTTTTAGAATGGTTGGGAAAGTGTATGGGATGCTTCGTACACTATGGTTAACACAGTATTTCACGCCTTTGGACATAAGACTACTTCTGGCTAAAGCGTACTTAATACCTACGCTACTCCATGGTTGTGTGATTTACTCAAACTGTGACTAACTGTGCAAGAACAAACTAAATGTTGTTTACAACAACATTGCTAGATATGTTTATGGGTTGAAAAGATTTGACCACGTATCTCAACATGCTGAAAGGTTGCTAAACATTTCTTTCGAAAATCTTTTAAAAGTCAAAACACTGTCCTTCCTCCATAAATTGATACACACGAAGGAACCTGACTATCTATATCGTAAGCTTATTTTTCTGCAATCATCAAGATCGGTGCTTCTTCTTAAGCACATCAGATACCGCTCGCTAACCTCTGAGCGCCAATTCTTTGTTACTGCAATACGTCTTTGGAACTCGCTACCTACTAGTCTGTTACGTGACTGGCTTGTTGGGTGGTGAGGAGCGGCGGCAAGCAGGTATGCTTGCGGGCCCAGGCTAGCTCGTCGTCTTGGGCGGGGTATTGCACCACCGACCTCACCCGCAGCCACATGAACAAAAAGGGTTCATACCTGCATGTATATATAAAGGGGAGAAAAGCTGAAACAAATAGAAATACACGTGAGGGGCAAAGTTAGAAGGGGAAAGCATAAGAGGTAGAAACAGATGAAGGCCTGTCCTGTCAGGTGGAGTCTACCCTCCCTCTGCAGTGCAACTTGTACTGCACCGTGGGCACTGTGCTGACTCCTATCTACTTACAGTGCCCCCAAACCTGACTTAAGTCTGTCCGCCCGTCAATAAGTCATTTCCCTATCACTCACCTTCACCTTACCTTTCCGCGCACAAGCGCAGCACCAACACCAAAAATTTGGATTTAGCTCTGCATATTTCAAGTCAATATTTTCATCCAAACATTTTTATTTACAATTCTTCAAAAATTAAAATAACTATGAAAAGGCTCTGCCAGAAATACCCTAGTTTTTATCTCACTATCCAATCTCCTTACAAATTATACCAAATTGGACCTTCATCAAAGCAATTACAAAGTTAGTTACAAATATGTAGATATTCACGCTTAGGGAAATGTACGCAATACTCAAAGAATTCAAAAAAACGAAGGTCAAATGCTATTCATGCATATATACTACGAACGTTGGCTAAATCCAGTTATAATTTTCCTTACCTAAAGCTATCTAATCTATCGGATGCCCCCAAAGATATAGATGCAAAAAAAACTTAAGATTACCTTTTAAAAGTAGCAAAATGAAATAATAGTATACGATTTAAATTCAGTTTGATTCCATACAATTGTTTGTAACGAAAAGAAAACAAGTAAAGTAGGCAGACAAAGAAAACGAGAGGCGGCGATTTCTCATAAAAAAAGGATTTATGAACCGCCCTAATGCATTATCCAACCAACAAGAATCTTAAAATCTACAGATACAAAATTCAAGCTAAGTGCAAAAAAAAAGGTAAACAAAAAATTCAAAACCCTAATCCCTGACCTACCGCAAACTCACCAGCAAATCCAGAATCAATTTTCTACAAAGTAAAAGTAGGTCATCTAAAAAGGTATGTAGGTGCAATTGTATGTTTGAAAAATTCTTATGTATGCATATATATTATTTTGGTTTCCTTTGTCAACGCCAATTCCTTTTCTACTTTAGCAAGACTAGGAAAATTGCCCGGCAATATATGTACATACATACATACGTGCATATATACTCTTCCAAATGTTAAATATTATCACTCACCGTGTCACTCACTCCGTTGAAGGCGCCTGCATGAAGTTGAGCTCGCGAGCTGTAAAGAGAAAACACTCAAAGCATATATGCTCAATGCACATACATTTATCCGGCACACTATTCTTTCTCCGCACTCAGCAAGACCACTCGCTTGTGATCTTGGATATTGAGTTAGTTAGTTTGACAAAGCGTCGATGACAATACCAAAATGCCTGCTACTGTGTGCATTCCTATTCAAAAAAAAAATTTACTAGTTTTCTGGTTTCTTTCCGGGATGGGAGTGCACCGGAGGCCTCAGAGACCCCACGGGAATTACAGAGAAAAAAAAATAATAAAATGCAGTAAGTGCCAAAACAAGAAAACGATTATTAAATTAGCGAAAAGTTAGATGAACCGCATGGGTTCTTACACGAGTGTGTGGGTGGAAGTATGGTGAAAAAAAAATAAAAAAAAACGAAAGTTTGCAAAAAAAAGAAACAAACGGAAGAAGAAAAGAAAAAAAAAGGCAAAAGGCACAAAAATGTGCAAGAATTCCTTCCAATGGGAAAGAGATGAGAATTTGTGAAAGAAAACTTAAAAAGGTTCAAAGAAAAATTATCTTTGGTTATATCTTCCGTAAGCTTGCCCCGTAATCAAAAAAAAAAGGAAAAAAAAAACCTACTTTATTAAAAATATGACTTCCCCTTGATAACTTCGTGGCGTTTATGCCTACTTATGCCCTTTTTCCCAAATATCTACACCGCTAGTATGGTTAAGTACAAAAAAACCCAGTAACCATAATTAATTAATACAAATGTAAAGGACAAAAATGTATCTCGTGGACTGTGTTGTTTCTCCAATCTGGTAGCTGATCCAGTCGTGATGTTGTAGTTGTTACAATGTTGCCAGCACCCTTTTTCCAGTGTTATAATGAAATGTTTGAGTTGTTGTGGTAGTTTTGCTGGCCTATATAAGCATGAGTAATGGTAGTTGTTATGGTGGCGATGTATCCGTGTTGCCGACACCTGTTGTGGTTAGCCGCAGTGCATATGCACCGCAATTGTGGTGGTTGGAATGGTGTAATTGTCGGTGCAAGCCAATGTTAGTTGTTGTTGTGGATGCGTTTTACTCCGCCAATAAAGGAATGCTAACAGACTTGTGTATCAAGGGTATTGTTTTTGGGTGTTTAGCCGTCGGCTAAATAATAAAGTGTGGTGCTTGTGGATGCGTAGCAGTTGTTTTTGGCCGGAATGTCACCAGTGTGATGTTGTTGTTGTTGGCGTTGCGTCGCCAATGTAATGGGGATGATATAATTGGTGCTGAGCGGTATGTCGCCAATGTGATATAGTTGTCGTTGGGCGTTTCGCCGCCAATATATATAAATTGTTGTTGTGGTTGTTGCTTCCGTATATCGCCAATATAGAGACTAACTACCGGTTGTGGTTGGTGTTGCGCCGCCGATATGACAAAAATGTTGTAGTTGTTGTTGTGGTGTGCGCCACCAAATTAAAAGTGTAGTGTAGTGCGTGGTTGTTGTTGCCGGGCGGTATTTCGCCAAGAATACTGTATTTGTTTTTGGGCGGTACGCCGCCAAGAACCGTGCCCAGTGGACCCTCTCCCCAGAAAAATCAATCATGCGCTGCAATTAAATGCAAAAAAAAAAAATCTCTTTAGAAAATTCAGAGGTAAAAGCGTATTTATGTACATGTACCTATACACAGTTGCCTATGGATTTTCTGTCTGCATAGTCATATACTCATCTACATACCTATATTTGTATGTAGGAGCGTAAATGATAATGCAAGTTTTCTTTTGGCTCGCTTGGGAGGTAGGCCAGGTGGATGACCCAGCTCCAGTCAAGCATGCCTGAAAAAAAAAATATGTGTTCTTACCTCTTGCAGAATTTATTGACAGAAAACTGCTTCCAGCTCCTTGCACGTACCGCGGAAACTTTCGACGCGCACAAACTTTCAAAAATGCGATTAAATTCGCGCACTACAAACTTTGTTAAATTTTTTTTTTTTTTTTTTTTTTTTCTTTCGTTTAAAAGCGCGCACTTCACTTTTGACTATCACCACTAGACTTGCACTGGACACTGTTAAAACAAGACTTTGGCCCGTTGACTCAGTTTTCCCCTTCTTATAGCCACCGCCGTGGTAAGGAACGTTACCCAGAAAACGGAAAATTCCTACCTATACAAGCTAAACCTTCTTTTCGGCTTTCCCGTATTTTCCGTCTATACAATCATGCACTCATACATCCATACGCTTACCGCTCCACAAAACGAACACCTACACAGATACATTTTGTTCGCGCCTTGGCCGCTTACACTGATGCATCCACACGTTCCTAGCCTTTCACGAATACCCATCCACCTACATAATACCGAACAGAACAAACACATAGTTACATACCATTCGTCAAGGCTGCTAGGTTGTTAGCAACATGGTGAAATTTTTCTTATTGTAACAACATGATGCCAAGCGCAACATCTAATTTCCGTTCCAACATTGTGTTCCCTACAGGCACAATGTTGTCAATGTTAATGTTATCATGTTAATATTATTTTAATGGCAACATTGCGGCTAAGGCACGGACCTGGACACAAAACACATAAACACATAGACGCATATACACTCTGCCACTCATTCAAGCCAGTATGGAGACAGGCTGTCGTTACAGGCTCGCAACCGCCGATGGTGTCTGCACTATGGAGCGTGTGCGTAAAGAATCCAAACGCAGCCTGCTAAGTATTATTTCCTGCGTCCAACGTGTGGCCTCGACCCACGACTCAATGCCGGGCCTATTTTTTTTTTTTTCACGCCTTTAAATTTTCACACTGCTTAACTACGAACTACATCACTGGGCTAATGCTACTACTTAAACCTATATCACAGATACTACTATACATCTCAACTAGTAAATAAGATATCACAGATAAAATAAATAACAAAAACCGTAAATAAAACTAAAATAAAATAAAATGGAATAAAATAAAATATCACAGTTAGCAGAACAAAAAAAAATTTATAAAATAAAATATCACAGATGGCAAAAAAAAATGTATATAAAAAAAAAATATCACAGATCAAATAGTCAAGTAGGTAAAATAAATAAAAAAAATAAATAAATGCGAAAATAATCAAATAAATAAAAAGGTAAAAACAAAAAAAAATGAATAAAAATAACTTAATAATATAATCACATACGTCAATAAATTAATAAATAACATACGTCGATAAATAAATAAATAACATAGAACGAGAGTACTAGCACTACAAAAAACATTAAACTATTTTGCAAAAATGTCTTTAGCGTGGTATACGCCGATCTTTTTCCCATTGCTGTCGCCAAGCTCGTACATTGAATTACCTACAGAATTAAGTACGATACACTTTACTTGTTTCGGAGCTAGCTTGGCGTTGTAGTTATCGACCTGGGAACTTTGCTTAAAGTTTCGGCGATATACCACTTGTCCAATTTGAAACTTAACATCCCTACTCCTAGTGTCATATACCCTTTGGCTTCTTTCATGGGCCAACTTCAGCTCTTTCATAATTTTGTTCCTAATTAGTTGCAGTTTATCACCTGAGGCCTCTACCTCGCAATCCACATCCTTCACCGCTGCCAGCTTTCGGTATAGCTCATATGATGCAGCATGCTGTATCATAGGCATACCGAAAGTGGCGTAGTACGGCGACATGTTGATTGCTGCATGTGTAACGCTGCGGAGTGCAAATGCGGCATCACTGACGCATTTGTCCCAATTTTTCTGATTCTCTTTTATAAATGATCTAATGATCTGTAGGACAGATCGATTTACCCTCTCCGCAGCGTTACCCTGAGGTGAATAAAAGGCCGTTTTCACATGTTTTGTGCCATATTTCTCTAAAAAGTCACCAAACATCTCAGAAACAAACTGCTTTCCGTTGTCCGAATGTACATATTCGGGCACGCCAAAAACATGAAAAACATCCTTTTCCAAAAACTTGACTACCTCAGCTGAAGTCGCCCTTTTCATGGGTTTTAAGAACACGAACTTTGAAAAATGATCTAAACATACAAAGACATACACATTACCATCACTAGAACGTGGATAGGGACCCATAAAATCAATGAAAAGACGCTGGAAAGGTCGCTCTGTGAGCTTTTGCTTTCCCATCATGGGTTGTTTAAACACGTTTTGAGTTTTGTTAGTTTTGCAGGTTTCGCAGTCTTTTACATGGGCGCATACGTCGGTGACCATTCCTGGCCAATAATATTTTTGACGTAGTCGTGACAGTGTCTTGTGGATGCCACCATGACCAGCGGACGGTGAGCTATGAGACGACTCTACCAGCCCCGGTCGCAGTTCCGACGGAACCCAGAGCTTCCAGGTCTGGTCCGCTAGAAGATCGTCCCCCCTGTCGAATTGCGTCCGTTTATAAACGTAACCGTCCGATATGCATAAGTCTGGCAACTTATCTTTGTTTTCGGTCACCGTCTTTTTTAACTCCGTATACTCCTCCGACTCGAAGCACGGTGACTCGAGACACACGTCTATGGCTCTGTCATTCGTCTGTATTTCGTCCATGTGCATTCGTGAGAGTGTGTCGGGAACCACGTTTTGTGCACCCTTTCGATGTTGGATATCAAAATCATAACCCTGGAGTTTCAAACTCCACCTTGCCAGCCTCCCAGAAAGATCTTTCTGATTCATGAGCCATTTGAGGCTGGCATGATCAGTTATGATGGTGAACGGGGTTCCTTCCACATAAGGTCGGAATCTTTTCACACTCACGATCGCGGCGTAGCATTCAAGTTCAGTAATGCTATAGTTTTTCTGCGCCTTATTAAGTTTTGCCGAAACGTAGGCAATCGGTCTTTCGTTCTGGTCATCGTCCAGTTGAAACAAAACCCCTCCCACTCCGTCCGTTGATGCATCACATTGAATATAGAAACGACGCTTAAAGTCAGGATGTGTGAGCACCGGTGCAGAAACCAAACTCTGCTTTAAAATTTCAAATGATTTTATTGCTTCTTCCGTCATTGCAAACTTTTTGATTTTGTCTTTCTTGAGGCAGTCGTGCAGCGGGGCTGCAATAGTCGCATAGTCCTGTATAAAACGTCGGTACCAGCCCGACATACCCAGGAACCGTCGTAGTTGCTTCGGGGTTTTCGGAACTGGAAAGTCCCTCACAGCTACCACTTTGTTGGCGTCCGTTCTGATACAACCATCCCCGACTACGTATCCTAAATAGCGAACTTCTTTAAAACAAAACTTGCTTTTTTCTACGTTAATTGTTAACTTAGCCTCGCGAAGACACCGAGCGACCTTTTCCAATAAACACATATGGGACTCGAAATCTACAGAACAAACTAACAAATCGTCAAGATAAACAAAAACACATTCACGTAACGCGGCCGGAATGACCTTGTCCATGAGACGACACATTCGTTGTGCTGCATTGCACAACCCGAAAGGCATGACGGTAAATTGGTAAAGGGGTCGGCCAGGGACAGTAAAAGCAGTCTTTTCTCTTGACTTCTTCTCCAGAGGAATCTGCCAGAAAGCGTCCTTCAAATCTATCGCGGAAATAAATCGTGTATTTTGTAGTCGGCTGAGGATTCCATCAATGTGGGGTAAGGGGTAGGCATCCTTAATTGTTCGTTCGTTGACTTTGCGAGCGTCAAGGCACAAGCGGTTTTTCGTCCCTTTTATTACCAGCGATACCGGCGAATTCCAGCTGCTGTTGGACTCCTCGATGACTCCCATGTCCAACATTCGATCTAACTCTGCGTATATGAGTTTTTGAATAGCTGGTGAAATCGGGTAATGGCGCTGCTTTACTGGCAGATTCTCGTCAACCACCTCGATGACGTGTTCCTCCTTATCTGTTTGACCTAACCCTAATACCGCGAAGGACGGGAATTGGGCTTTCACACGCTCCAACCTATTATTTTGCTCCGGCGTTAAAACGTGCTGCACAGCATCGAAAGACAAGTCACCCTCGGCGGGCACGAGCTCCGCCACACTGGCTATATTTGGACACACATTCCCATTCATACCTTTACTCACGACACTCATACGGAATGCCTGCCAAAAGTCTATACCTAAATAAACTTGTTGTTGTAGACCTGGCACTATCAAAAATTCTAATTCTTCCATCGAATTATCCCACACAACCGGTAACTTTATTACTCCTACCACGGCGGTTTCCTCCCCGTTCGCGGTTCGGATATTTTGGCCCCTGATTGGCACAATCGAGGCTTCCTTTCCCCGAAGGAGTGCAGCTGAGTCTTTGCCTAAGCAGCTGGCACTCGCCCCTGAGTCCAAGAGAGCCAGGACCTCGTGACCTCCTATATTTGTTTTGGCGAAAAACCTATTATCTCCTTTCACTGTAACAATTGTTGAAACTATTTTATTCCTCAACCTTTTAAAATATTTCCTCTTTTCCCTCATCTTCTCTATCTTCATAAAATTTCTGTTTTTCCTACTTGCATTTATTGTATCACAAAATATTCTTTTTCTTGCTTCTTCGTACTCTAGCTTTCTTTGGTGTAAACTCTTAATCTCCTTCTTTTCCCGTGTCATTCCTGCCTGTTTCACTTCTTCCCTGTTTTCCGTATCCCTTCTCCTCAAAACTTTTATTTGAGTGTTGCCGGGTTGCCTGTCTTCTGGCTGGAGTCCCCGGTCAACTCCGCCAGCCTCGGGTTTCCCTGCTTGGGCTTAAAAACACAGAAGGACGAATCACTACCACAAGCAAAACAGACCATATTGTGGAACGAAGACGAACATTTATTTGGTTTTTGTGCTTCTGCCGGGTTTTTCACAAAGTGATCCACCGGCATACCGCACGAAAAACACAACATCAAGTGGAAGGGTGATGCACAAAAGGAGTTGACAGTCGACTTAGACGCAGGACTAACAGAAGGACGAACACTATTGGGATTGGCTGTGGTTTGGTGTTGGGGTAGGGATTGGGATTGGTGTTGGGGTGGGCGCTGAGGCTTCCTATCAAAAGCTTCGACTTTTGTTTCCCCTAATTGCTCTGGCTGTTCAAAATTAATTTCATTAATGACCCTCGACCTACTTTTATTTTCTTTAATAAGCTTTTCGGCTCTCTTGCATTCCGACTTGAGCTCCGCCAACGAGTCCATTTTTATGGCGAAGGTCAAGTTGGCCAGGTACGGTTTGAGGTTGCCCCTGATGATGCCAACCAACTCCCTCTCAGGGATCCTCTTCCGCAAACGGAATGTCATATTGTGGACTTCGGCATAAAAGTCATCAAAAGCTTCCGCGGGCAGCTGTTTCCTTTCCATGATTTCACGGATGATTTCATAGTCGGACTCGGCAGTCTTGAAGTGGCTCAGCAGCTCGGACTTTAGCTCAAAGTAGCCAAAGTTCGGCTCCTCCGCATGGTCTTCAAGGACCTGCCAATACCACTTCAAGGCACCGCCGGAAACCAGACAATGAAAGTCCGTGAAAAGCTGGAAGAAGGAAATATTATGCTGCTCGCGCATCCTTTCCACCCGAAAGATGAAGCTTTCGACGCTTATACCTTTACTTGTTCCATCGAATTTGATGTGCCACTTTTCTAAATCTAACTTTTTCCACCTTGGAGGGTCACTACCATCTCGCTCAGTCAACCGACTGCCACTCGGAATACCATTGCGGGTAGCAGGCTCCCCCCTACGGTTCTGAGGCTCGGGCGTGGATGCCACAGCGGACCGATGTCCCACCGCGTGACTGGATGCCTCCATCTCTGCCACGCGACCACCAAGATGATCGACGTTGGTCTTGATGCTCCGCACTTCACCCGCCATTTGCACCACCAAATCTTGTTGTTGCGCCATCATCGCCATCATGCGGCTCAGCTGTTCAACATTGGTTGCGTGATCACTGGCGTCGGTGCGAGGAGCATTTAGGCCACCGTGAACTACTGCTGGTGCGTTTCGCGAATGAACATCGCCCCCCTGTGCACCCACGTTCTCGCTGTCGGACATTTGGCACACCAAATCGATTTTCTGCGAGAAATTTAAACTATTTTCCGAGTCGTTGAACGACACCCCGTTCGCGAAAGACACCCTCAGCGGACGTTCAGGGCCAAACGATCCGAAAATCCGCGACGCGCACCTATTGAAATAGTCTGTGGGCACAAAGTCGACGGCCCTGGGAATACCAGTGTCGATTTGATTGAACACCGAACCAGCGATCTGGTTTTCTAGTGCGGCCCTCGTAACGCTCCTAGTGACTGGTCTAGCAGTGCTCAGTATACCTAATCCCCCTGCAACACGATTCTCGGCCTCCTCGTCCTTGTCAGACATTCACTGTCTGAAGGAAACCCAGAAACAAAAGTAAACCCAAGTAAAATCGGAAAAATAAAAACGAATGGAATAAAAATTTTGCTCCGGACGCCCTAATGTATCAACGGGCACGATATCCCAAACTGCGAGTACCCACCGACGTTCAACTCAAATGGAAAAAAGAAGGAAAATTTAAAAATGTGACCCAAAGAATTAATTTCAATAAGAACAATCTGTGTATATTTGCAGATCGAAATAGGCTTAAGTAAATATAAAACAACCAGGTAATGTGATTCAAAAAAAATAATAAATAATATAAAGATACCAAAAGAATTCAGTTTATATGTATAAAAGTAATATGTTAGTGTGTATGTGTATGTAATTCAATTAGTGTATATGTTTAAAAGGATTAAATTTTATGCCTTATATGTCCAGTAGGCAGACCTATAAAAATTACCCCAAAGCCGAAAAAAAAAAAAATAACCGGGGGTATATGTAGTTGAAACCAAAAAATATTCAAATTCAAGTTGGTAAACTACGATACAAAGGTATGAAGGAAACAAATAAAAAAAAAAAAAATATAAATAGAGAAAATGCTTCCGAATTCAAGAACAAAAAAAAAAAAAAAATGGTACTACCCTAGCCCTTCTATGAACCCAAAATAGTAAAAATCTTAAAATTAAATAAAAATAAGAAACAGTTTGTTATTATCCAGGCACTTTGTTAGTGGTTGTATTTGTAGTGGATTACTCCAAACCCAAAAATTTTAAAACACAATTTCAAAAAAAAATGTTTGGAAACAATCCTAATACGAAAATAATCCGTAAGAACATAGAAAAAACAAAAATAGTTTATAACTTCGAAACTTCAAAAATATTTAATTTTGACTTCGAACTAAAAAGTTAAGAAATGAAATTTAATGTATTTGTATTGGTGTCCGTGGTGCTGCCTTGGCGAAGGTTCAGCGAAAGTGGTTAGTCCGTCTCTAGGTATTTGAAGTCTGGTCAATCGTGCTGTCCGTGGAAGTGTGGCACTTCACGTTCGAGAACTTGTTCCTAAGCGTGGATGCCACACCTCCTACTCCTAAATAACGTTGCGACGACTGTAAACCTCACTTACCGGCAGTGCTGGACTCCCGGTAAGGTAGCTTGAACAGCTCGCCACGATCTCCTACCTAAGTCCGTCTCTAGCTAAGTGTCATACCAGTTACCACTTTGTTGAGCTGTTGAAGTTCAACAAAGGAACCCTGACATGGACACTCAGCTAATCCCTATCCTCTGGTCATGATGACACTTGTCGATCAGGTGAACCCAATCGGCGTTGCCATCATGACTGTCCCTGTCCTGTCAAAAGACGGAAATAAGGATTTGGTTTGGAAGGGTAAAAGAAAAAAAATGGAAAATCTAAGAAAGGAAAGGTTGACAAAAATTAAGAATTTCAAAAATGTCAAATAGGAAATAATTAATTAAAGTAAAAATGGGAAATTTAAAACAAGAGATCAATAATTAACGTGGAAATGAAAAATTGGTCGAGCTATTAACGTTCGTAATACCAACGCTAAAAACTGATAGAAAATTTTGGAAACAAAAAAAAAATGTAAGCGGAACTTGAAGGATTAATCGGGATCGAGAAAAAAAAACTGCAAAACAAAATACAAATTTAAAATTGATAAAAAGGGAAGTGGAAGAGTGAAAAAGGTGATCGGGCTATTGTCGTTGGGCGCCATTGTTACGTGGCTGGCTTGTTGGGTGGTGAGGAGCGGCGGCAAGCAGGTATGCTTGCGGGCCCAGGCTAGCTCGTCGTCTTGGGCGGGGTATTGCACCACCGACCTCACCCGCAGCCACATGAACAAAAAGGGTTCATACCTGCATGTATATATAAAGGGGAGAAAAGCTGAAACAAATAGAAATACACGTGAGGGGCAAAGTTAGAAGGGGAAAGCATAAGAGGTAGAAACAGATGAAGGCCTGTCCTGTCAGGTGGAGTCTACCCTCCCTCTGCAGTGCAACTTGTACTGCACCGTGGGCACTGTGCTGACTCCTATCTACTTACAGTGCCCCCAAACCTGACTTAAGTCTGTCCGCCCGTCAATAAGTCATTTCCCTATCACTCACCTTCACCTTACCTTTCCGCGCACAAGCGCAGCACCAACACCAAAAATTTGGATTTAGCTCTGCATATTTCAAGTCAATATTTTCATCCAAACATTTTTATTTACAATTCTTCAAAAATTAAAATAACTATGAAAAGGCTCTGCCAGAAATACCCTAGTTTTTATCTCACTATCCAATCTCCTTACAAATTATACCAAATTGGACCTTCATCAAAGCAATTACAAAGTTAGTTACAAATATGTAGATATTCACGCTTAGGGAAATGTACGCAATACTCAAAGAATTCAAAAAAACGAAGGTCAAATGCTATTCATGCATATATACTACGAACGTTGGCTAAATCCAGTTATAATTTTCCTTACCTAAAGCTATCTAATCTATCGGATGCCCCCAAAGATATAGATGCAAAAAAAACTTAAGATTACCTTTTAAAAGTAGCAAAATGAAATAATAGTATACGATTTAAATTCAGTTTGATTCCATACAATTGTTTGTAACGAAAAGAAAACAAGTAAAGTAGGCAGACAAAGAAAACGAGAGGCGGCGATTTCTCATAAAAAAAGGATTTATGAACCGCCCTAATGCATTATCCAACCAACAAGAATCTTAAAATCTACAGATACAAAATTCAAGCTAAGTGCAAAAAAAAAGGTAAACAAAAAATTCAAAACCCTAATCCCTGACCTACCGCAAACTCACCAGCAAATCCAGAATCAATTTTCTACAAAGTAAAAGTAGGTCATCTAAAAAGGTATGTAGGTGCAATTGTATGTTTGAAAAATTCTTATGTATGCATATATATTATTTTGGTTTCCTTTGTCAACGCCAATTCCTTTTCTACTTTAGCAAGACTAGGAAAATTGCCCGGCAATATATGTACATACATACATACGTGCATATATACTCTTCCAAATGTTAAATATTATCACTCACCGTGTCACTCACTCCGTTGAAGGCGCCTGCATGAAGTTGAGCTCGCGAGCTGTAAAGAGAAAACACTCAAAGCATATATGCTCAATGCACATACATTTATCCGGCACACTATTCTTTCTCCGCACTCAGCAAGACCACTCGCTTGTGATCTTGGATATTGAGTTAGTTAGTTTGACAAAGCGTCGATGACAATACCAAAATGCCTGCTACTGTGTGCATTCCTATTCAAAAAAAAAATTTACTAGTTTTCTGGTTTCTTTCCGGGATGGGAGTGCACCGGAGGCCTCAGAGACCCCACGGGAATTACAGAGAAAAAAAAATAATAAAATGCAGTAAGTGCCAAAACAAGAAAACGATTATTAAATTAGCGAAAAGTTAGATGAACCGCATGGGTTCTTACACGAGTGTGTGGGTGGAAGTATGGTGAAAAAAAAATAAAAAAAAACGAAAGTTTGCAAAAAAAAGAAACAAACGGAAGAAGAAAAGAAAAAAAAAGGCAAAAGGCACAAAAATGTGCAAGAATTCCTTCCAATGGGAAAGAGATGAGAATTTGTGAAAGAAAACTTAAAAAGGTTCAAAGAAAAATTATCTTTGGTTATATCTTCCGTAAGCTTGCCCCGTAATCAAAAAAAAAAGGAAAAAAAAAAACCTACTTTATTAAAAATATGACTTCCCCTTGATAACTTCGTGGCGTTTATGCCTACTTATGCCCTTTTTCCCAAATATCTACACCGCTAGTATGGTTAAGTACAAAAAAACCCAGTAACCATAATTAATTAATACAAATGTAAAGGACAAAAATGTATCTCGTGGACTGTGTTGTTTCTCCAATCTGGTAGCTGATCCAGTCGTGATGTTGTAGTTGTTACAATGTTGCCAGCACCCTTTTTCCAGTGTTATAATGAAATGTTTGAGTTGTTGTGGTAGTTTTGCTGGCCTATATAAGCATGAGTAATGGTAGTTGTTATGGTGGCGATGTATCCGTGTTGCCGACACCTGTTGTGGTTAGCCGCAGTGCATATGCACCGCAATTGTGGTGGTTGGAATGGTGTAATTGTCGGTGCAAGCCAATGTTAGTTGTTGTTGTGGATGCGTTTTACTCCGCCAATAAAGGAATGCTAACAGACTTGTGTATCAAGGGTATTGTTTTTGGGTGTTTAGCCGTCGGCTAAATAATAAAGTGTGGTGCTTGTGGATGCGTAGCAGTTGTTTTTGGCCGGAATGTCACCAGTGTGATGTTGTTGTTGTTGGCGTTGCGTCGCCAATGTAATGGGGATGATATAATTGGTGCTGAGCGGTATGTCGCCAATGTGATATAGTTGTCGTTGGGCGTTTCGCCGCCAATATATATAAATTGTTGTTGTGGTTGTTGCTTCCGTATATCGCCAATATAGAGACTAACTACCGGTTGTGGTTGGTGTTGCGCCGCCGATATGACAAAAATGTTGTAGTTGTTGTTGTGGTGTGCGCCACCAAATTAAAAGTGTAGTGTAGTGCGTGGTTGTTGTTGCCGGGCGGTATTTCGCCAAGAATACTGTATTTGTTTTTGGGCGGTACGCCGCCAAGAACCGTGCCCAGTGGACCCTCTCCCCAGAAAAATCAATCATGCGCTGCAATTAAATGCAAAAAAAAAAAATCTCTTTAGAAAATTCAGAGGTAAAAGCGTATTTATGTACATGTACCTATACACAGTTGCCTATGGATTTTCTGTCTGCATAGTCATATACTCATCTACATACCTATATTTGTATGTAGGAGCGTAAATGATAATGCAAGTTTTCTTTTGGCTCGCTTGGGAGGTAGGCCAGGTGGATGACCCAGCTCCAGTCAAGCATGCCTGAAAAAAAAAATATGTGTTCTTACCTCTTGCAGAATTTATTGACAGAAAACTGCTTCCAGCTCCTTGCACGTACCGCGGAAACTTTCGACGCGCACAAACTTTCAAAAATGCGATTAAATTCGCGCACTACAAACTTTGTTAAATTTTTTTTTTTTTTTTTTTTTTTTTCTTTCGTTTAAAAGCGCGCACTTCACTTTTGACTATCACCACTAGACTTGCACTGGACACTGTTAAAACAAGACTTTGGCCCGTTGACTCAGTTTTCCCCTTCTTATAGCCACCGCCGTGGTAAGGAACGTTACCCAGAAAACGGAAAATTCCTACCTATACAAGCTAAACCTTCTTTTCGGCTTTCCCGTATTTTCCGTCTATACAATCATGCACTCATACATCCATACGCTTACCGCTCCACAAAACGAACACCTACACAGATACATTTTGTTCGCGCCTTGGCCGCTTACACTGATGCATCCACACGTTCCTAGCCTTTCACGAATACCCATCCACCTACATAATACCGAACAGAACAAACACATAGTTACATACCATTCGTCAAGGCTGCTAGGTTGTTAGCAACATGGTGAAATTTTTCTTATTGTAACAACATGATGCCAAGCGCAACATCTAATTTCCGTTCCAACATTGTGTTCCCTACAGGCACAATGTTGTCAATGTTAATGTTATCATGTTAATATTATTTTAATGGCAACATTGCGGCTAAGGCACGGACCTGGACACAAAACACATAAACACATAGACGCATATACACTCTGCCACTCATTCAAGCCAGTATGGAGACAGGCTGTCGTTACAAGTCTTCGACTCTTAAGTAATGCTCTGCACTTCAGAAAAGAGCTAACATCATTTTTTAACGACTCTTAAACTGGATCTCAAATTGTTGTTGTTAAAATGTTCATTTCTAAGTCCTTTTCCTTTCTCTGTGTCTTCTTTCTTTATTTGTTAAATACTATTCAATCTATAACCAGCCAAAGGTTATCATCACTACTGCTGTCTTTTAATATTTATTAACTACTTTTCTTTAGTTTTAAGATTTATATTTACATACATAAATATTTCACTATTGTCCGCTATATTTAATTTAATTTGATTAATCTAATTTATTATTATAAATGTTCAATTTTTATAGCTCATGCTATTCATGACTAGCACTGTTAAATAATTTGTCAAAATTGTTGTGCTAGGAACAAATTTTCAAATAAATACATACATACATACATATGTTAAATACGGAATCTTGTAACTCGTTAATTGCTTCCTTCCTTTGTTTTTCTGATACAACTCATCTGATATCAACATGCTAGGTGCGCCAGTATGGCACATCGCTTCCACTTTGGTACCATCTATCTCAACTGACAGGGTGTAAAGGTACGCCGTCTTCTTAACATCAGAACTAAATATAGAATACACATTATAATTATTTTCTGAGACATAAATAACCTTTTTTAACTTATCTCTACAAATTGACGCAAGATGCCCTATTTTGCCACAGTTGCGACATTTGCTACTTTTGTATTTGCATTCCATCGTCTCGTGATTGTGCCAACCACAATGCGCGCAGGCTTTCCTTTTGGTTTTGCCATTGTTTCCAACACTGTTGTTGTACTTCCCTTTGCTAAAGTTGGTTTTGTATCCATTGTTTGATTTTTCATCACCTGGTTTTGTTTGAGCACGTGCCTTGTTGCTGACATAATAAATCCCCCCTATTGCGAGTGTCGATTGGAGTAGGATCGACTATTTGTCGATTCCATCTTTTTCATTTAATTTTGTTATTATGCAAGTTAATCGTCAAATCTTTGAACTATTAAAACAGTTTTCTTGTACGAAACAGATTTTGATATTTTTTTAATATTTCGATTCATAAAAGATACTTTTTATCCATTATAAAGATAATCGATTAACGCTCAACGAACGACTGTCGATTGCGATCGACACTCGCAATAGGGGGGAATGCTATCCTTCTCTACCGTACTTGCTGACAATTGAAACTTTGCTTCAAATATGATCGCCTTACGTAATGCCACTTTTGAGGTTAGTTTTTCATCTTCCTCACATAGTTTGCCAAAGATTTTCTGCGGCATGCCCATAATGAATTGATTCGTCAGAAATGCTTCCAAATTGCTACCAAACTTGCAGCTCAACGCCAGTTTTTTTACCCCGGCAAACCATACGGCCATTGTTTCGTCATCGCGTTTGGAAGCCGTATGAAATATTCGACGCTGTTGAAATACGATTGTAGGTGGTGTATATGGCGTTGCTAATATTTCGCATACTTCTTTATATGCTTTTGAGTTTGGCGATTCTGGGCTGCACAGGCTATGTAATACGCCGTATGCTTCACTACCAATGAGTTTTAATAAGATAGCTTTTTTTGTGTTGTCTTCTTCACAGTTTATTTCAGTGAAGTATATGTCCAATCTTTCTTTCCACAGTTTCCAATTATCCGAGCTTGAACACAACTCTGAGACTGCTTGAGACTGGATTACACTTACTGGGGCTGTAGCCATTATTATACTCAGTTGAGCAGAGCTCACAGAGTATATTAACTTTGATTGGATAACGGTTGGTTGTACAGGTATAAAGGAATCGAGATAGATATAGACTTCCATATATCAAAATCATCAGTATCGAAAAAAAAATTCGATTGTGCCATGTCCGTCCGTCCGTCCGTCCGTCCGTCTGTCCGTTAACACGATAACGTGAGTAAATTTTGAGGTATCTTAATGAAATTCGGTATGTAGGCTCCTGGGCACTCATCTCAGATCGCTATTTAAAATGAACGATATCGGACAATAACCACAACCACTTTTTCGATATCGAAAATTTCGAAAAATAGAAAAAGTGCGATAATTCATTACCAAATAGGGATTAAGCCATGAAACTTGGTAGGTGAGATGAACTTATGACGCAGAATAGAAAACTAGTAAAATTTTGGACAATGGGCGTGGCACCGCCCACTTTTAAAAGAAGGTAATTTAGAAGTTTTGCAAGCTGTAATTTGGCAGTTGTTGAAGATATCATGATGAAATTTGGCAGGAACGTTACTCTCGGAGAACAACTACGCCCACTATTTAAAAAAAATTTTTTTTAAATTCAAATTTTAAAAGAAAAGTTAATATCTTTACAGTATATAAGTAAATTATGTCAACATTCAACCCAGTAATGATATGGTGCAACAAAATACAAAAAAAAAAAAAATTCAAAATGGGCGTGGCTCCGCCCTTTTTCTTTTAATTTGTCTAGGATACTTTTAATGTCATAAGTCGACCAAAAATTTACCAATCCTTGTGAGATTTGGTAGGCGCTTAGATTCTAGGACGATAACTGTTTTCTCTGAAAAAGGGCGAAATCGGTTGAAGCCACGCCTAGTTTTTATACACAGTAGTTCGTCTGTCCTTCCGCTCGGCCGTTAACGCGATAACTTGAGCAAAAATCGATATATCTTTACTAAACTCAGTTTACATAATTATCTGAACATACTTTGTATTGGTATAAAAAATGGCCGAAATCCGACTATGACCACGTCCACTTTTTTGATTTCGAATATTACGAAAAATGAAAAAAATGCCATAATTCTATACCAAATACGAAAAAAGGGATGAAACATTGTAATTGCATTGGTTTATTGACGCAAAATATAACTTTAGAAAAAAAATTGTTAAAATGGGTGTGACACCTATCATATTTAGTAGAAGAAAATGAAAAGCCCTTGGAATCATGGCAGGAATACTTTTCGTGGTATTACATATATAAATAAATTAGCGGTACCCGACAGATGATGTTCTGGGTCACCCTGGTCCATATTTTGGTCGAAATCTCGAAAGCGCCTTCACATATACAACTACCGCAACTCCCTTTTAAAATTCTTATTAATACCTTTAATTCGACACCCATATTGTACAAACACATTATAGAGTCACCCCTGGTGCACCTTTTTGGCGATATATCGAAAAGGCGTCCACCTATAGAACTAAGGCCCACCCCTTTTAAAATACTCATTATCACCTTTCGTTTGACACTCATAATGTACAAACGCATTCTAGAGTCAACCCTGGTCCACCTTTATAACGATATCCTGAAAAGGCATCCACCTATAGAACTAAGGCCAACTCCCTTTTAAAATACTCATTAACACCTTTCATTTGATACCCATATCGTAAACAAATTCTAAAGTCGCCCCTGGTCCACCTTTATGGCGATATCTCCAAAAGGCGTCCACCTATAGGACTAAGGCCCACTCCCTTTTAAAATACTCATTAACACCTTTCATTTGATACCCATATCGTACAAACAAATTCTAAAGTCACCCCTGTTCCACCTTTATATCGATATTTCGAAAAGGCGTCCACCCATAGAACTAAGGCACACTCCCTTTTAAAATACTCACTAACACCTTTCTTTGATACCCATATTGTATTAACGCATTATAGAGTCACCTCTGGTCCACCTTTATGGCGATATATCGAACCTATAGAACTAAGGCCCACCCCTTTTAAAATACTCATTATCACCTTTCGTTTGATACTCATAATGTACAAACGCATTCTAGAGTCAACCCTGGTCCACCTTTATAACGATATCCCGAAAAGGCGTCCACCTATAGAACTAAGGCCCACTCCCTTTTAAAATACTCATTAACATCTTTCATTTGGTACCCATATCGTAAACAAATTCTAAAGTCACCCCTGGTCCACCTTTATGGCGATATCTCGAAAAGGCGTCCACCTATAAAACTAAGGCATACTCCCTTTTAAAGTACTCATTAACACCTTTCATTTGATACCCATATCATACAAACAAATTCTAGAGTCACCCCTGGTCCACCTTTATGGCAATATCTCGAAAAGGCGTCCACCCATAGAACTAAGGCCCACTCCGTTTTAAAATACCCATTAACACCTTTCATTTGATACCCATATCGTACAAACAAAT
Source organism: Eurosta solidaginis (assembly GCF_040869045.1). Taxonomy (NCBI): domain Eukaryota; kingdom Metazoa; phylum Arthropoda; class Insecta; order Diptera; family Tephritidae; genus Eurosta; species Eurosta solidaginis. The sequence goes on from NC_090324.1 coordinate 17,730,872, forward strand.
TCTAGAGTCACCCCTGGTCCACCTTTATGGCAATATCTCGAAAAGGCGTCAACCCATAGAACTAAGGCCCGCTGCCTTTTAAAACACTCATTAACACCTTTCGTTTGACACCCATATTGTACAAACGCATTCTAGAGTCACCCCTGGTCCACCTTTATAACGATATCCGGAAAAGGCGTCCACCTATAGAGCTAAGGCCCACTCCCTTTTAAAATACTCATTAACACCTTTCATTTGATACCTATGTCTTACAAACAAATTCTAGAGTCACCCCTGGTCCACCTTTATGGCGATATCACGAAAATGCATCCACCTATAGAACTAAGGCCCACTCCCTTTTAAAAATACTCATTAACACCTTTCATTTGATACCCATATCGTACAAACAAATTCTAGTGTGACCCCTGGTCCACCTTTATAGCAATATCTCGAAAAGGCGTCCACCTACAGAACTAAGGCCCACTCCCTTTTAAAATACTCATTAACACCTTTCATTTGATACCCATATCGTACAAACAAATTCTAGAGTCACCCCTGTTCCACCTTTATGGCGATATCTCGAAAAGCCGTCCGCCTATAGAACTAAGGCCCACTCCCTTTTAAAATACTCATTAACACCTTTCATTTGATACCCATATCGTACAAACAAATTCTAGAGTCACCCCTGGTTCACCTTTATGGCGATATCTCGAAAAGGCGTCCACATATAGAACTGAGGCCAACGCCCTTTTAAAAAACTCATTAACACCTTTCTTTTGATACCCATATCGTACAAACAAATTCTGGAGTCACCCCTGGTCCACCTTTATGGCGATATCTCGAAAAGGCGTCCACCTATAGATCTAAGGCCCACGCCCTTTTAAAATATTCATTAACACCTTTCATTTGATACCCATATCGTACAAACACCACATTCCAGGTTTACCCTAGGTTCATTTTCCTACATGGTGATTTTCCCTTATTTTGTCTCCATAGCTCTCAACTGAGTATGTAAAGTTCGTTTACACCCGAACTTAGCCTTCCTTACTTGTTAATATTTATTTTTACAATTTTTATTTCAGCTGGAACAGTGTGTACTGCCGTGTATATACACTGAAAGGCACCAAAAATGAACTTTTTATAAATATGTATATATATTTTTTTAATTATATATAATTTTTAAGTTTTTATATATATGTATATATTTTTTTAACTCGTCGCCATTATTGTATATTACATCAAAAGTAAAACGCGTGCTTTCCGTTCAAGTGCTTTATTCAATGTCTTTTTTCTTGTTTTTCTTACACACTAAGTTACTGATAACAGCAGGTAGAAATCATAACTATATGGCTGCATTAGACAGCTAATACACACTACTACAGACGAACACTTAAACTCAAAACTACAAGTGCATGTCAATAAAAATTTAGAAATGTTTGGTCTAAGGACGAAAGAAGAGTGGTTTATAAATGAAACCAATATACCAGTATCACCAGGGAACCGTTGGCTACTATCAATAGGGAAAAAATTCGCGTTACCAGTTTCGAAGAAAACCTCATCACCCATTCATCTGATTGCGGACTTAGAACAAGGCATTCAAACAATAGAAGATCAGAGACAAAAAGATATACTGAGATAAAATCTAGCAACGAAAATAAACACATATAATAACAAAATACCCAACAATCCAAAAGAGGAATTTTTTTTAAAATATTTGAAAACACCAGAAACTTTGTTAAAACACATAAAGATACAATAATCGTTACAAACGCAGACAAAGGAAACAAAACCGTAATGATGTACAAAATGGATTATGAACAAAAAATGGAACAATTACTCAAAAAAACACATACAAAACAATAAGAAATGATCCCACGCAACAGTTGCTAAGGGAAAACAATAATATAATAAACAACATCTACAAAAAGAAAAATATTAATCTTAAAATTAAAAAAGAGCTCACTTGCACAGCGGCCACTGTACCAAGGCTACTTCCAAAGATCCGTAAAGAGAACAGCCCTCTGAGACAAATATCATCTTCCGTAGATGTGCCATGCTATAAAATCTCTAGACACATAGGGCTAATAATGAAAAATATAATTAGTGATACCCTAAACATAAGTAATTCTCTACAAGTAAATAACAACCTTAGAGATGTGACGGTGGAAGATGAAGAAATGCTAATCTCGTTTGATGTTATATCCCTTTTTACCAACATTCCAGTACAATTGGCTATTCGCACAACTATGAGACAAAAGGGCAAACAAACAATTTCAAACCTGCTTGGATTTTTATTTGAGGGATAATAACTACTTTACATACGATGGAAAATTCTACCAACAGGTGTACGGAATGCCAATGGGCAACCCACTGTCACCGATATAGTACTGGATAAGATTCTTGACGACAGCATTGCCGAATTAAAAACTAAGGACATATATATCAAATACATCAATAAGTATGTATATGATATATTCGCAATAATTAAAACCAAGGACGCGGAAGATATACTAAAAACTTTAAACAGAACACATAATAAAATCCAATTCACGATAGAAAAGGAGAAAGAAAACAAAATAGCCTTCCTAGATGTTGAAATAATAAAATCAAACAATAAACTTAAAACTGATTGGTACTCTAAGGCCGTATCATCATCAAGGATGATAAACTATCACTCCAGCCACCCATGGGTGCAGAAGAAAAATACGGCAATTAACTTTATTAAGAAAGTTCTAAACTTAAGCGAACAGGAGTTCATGAAAGAAAATGAACGACGAATTAAAAATATTTTATACAAAAATGCCTACGCTAATAAACTCATAGACGCATGGATAACAACAACCAAGGCAAACATACCTAAAAATGCGCGAAGTAATGTAAGCTTAAGACGTGAAAACGAAAAGAAAATATACACAAGCGTCAAATACATACCAGGCCTAACAAAGACCAACAACACCACCTAGTCTATGAAATAAAGTGCAATGGAGAAATAGGAGAATAATGTGAAAAAATATATATAGGAACCATGAAGAGATCGTTAAACATAAGAATAAACAAGTAAGGAAGGTTAAGTTCGGGTGTAACCGAACATTACATACTCAGTTGAGAGCTATGGTGGCAACATAAGGGAAAATAATCATGTAGGAAAATGAACCGAGGGTAACCCTGGAATGTGTTTGTATGACATGTGTATCAAGTGAAAGCTATTAAAGAGTATATTAAGAGAAAGTGGGCCATGGTTCTATAGGTGGACGCCTTTTTGAGATATCGCCATAAAGGTGGACCAGGGGTGACTCTAGAATGTGTTTGTACGATATGGGTATCAAATTAAAGGTATTAATGAGGGTTTAAAAAGGAGTGGTGGTAGTTGTATAGGTGGTCGCCTTTTCCAGATATCGGCATAAAGGTGGACCAGGGGTGACTCTAGAATTTGTTTGTACGATATGGGTATCAAATGAAAGGTGTTAATGAGTATTTTAAAAGGGAGTGATCCTTAGTTCCATAAGTGGACGCCGTTTCGAGATATCGCCATAAAGGTGGACCAGGGGTGACTCTAGAATGTGTTTGTACGATATGGGTATCAAATTAAAGGTATTAATGAGGGTTTTAAAAGGGAGTGGTGGTAGTTGTATAGGTGGTCGCCTTTTCGAGATATCGGCATAAAGGTGGACCAGGGGTGACTCTAGAATGCGTTTGTACAATATGGGTATCAAACGAAAGGTGTTAATGAGTATTCCTAAAGGGTGTGGGGTTTAGTTCTACAGGTGGACGCCTTTTCGAGATATCGCCATAAAGGTGGACCAGGGGTGACTCTAGAATGTGTTTGTACGATATGGGTATCAAATTAAAGGTATTAATGAGGGTTTTAAAAGGGAGTGGTGGTAGTTGTATAGGTGGTCGCCTTTTCGAGATATCGGCATAAAGGTGGACCAGGGGTGACTCTAGAATGCATTTGTACAATATGGGTATCAAATGAAAGGTGTTAATGAGTATTTTAAAAGTGAGTGATCCTTGGTTCCATAGGTGGACGCCTTTTCGAGATATCGCCATAAAGGTGGACCAGGGGTGACTCTAGAATGTGTTTGTACGATATGGGTATCAACTTAAAGGTATTAATGATGGTTTTAAAAGGGAGTGGTGGTAGTTGTATAGGTGGTCGCCTTTTCGAGATATCGGCATAAAGGTGGACCAGGGGTGACTCTAGAATGCGTTTGTACAATATGGGTATCAAACGAAAGGTGTTAATGAGTATTTCAAAAGGGTGTGTGGTTTAGTTCTACAGGTGGACGACTTTTCGAGATATCGCCATAAAGGTGGACCAGGGGTGACTCTAGAATGTGTTTGTACGATATGGGTATCAAATTAAAGGTATTAATGAGGGTTTTAAAAAGGAGTGGTGGTAGTTGTATAGGTGGTCGCCTTTTCCAGATATCGGCATAAAGGTAGACCAGGGGTGACCCTAGAATTTGTTTGTACGATATTAGTATCAAATGAAAGGGGTTAATGAGCATTTTAAAAGGGAGTGGGCCTTAGTTCTATAGGTGAACGCCTTTTCGAGATATCGCCATAAAGGTGGACCAGGGGTGACTCTAGAATGATTTTGTACAATATGGGTATCAAACGAAAGGTATTAATGAGTATTTTAAAAGGGAGTGGGCCTTAGCTCTATAGGTGGACGCCTTCTCTAGATATAGCTATAAAGGTGGACCAGGGGTGACTCTAGAATGCGTTTGTACAATATGGGTATCAAACGAAAGGTGTTAATGAGTATTTCAAAAGGGCGTGGGGCTTAGTTCTATAGGTGGAGGCCTTTTCGAGATGTCGCCATAAAGGTGGACCAGGGGTGGCTCTAGAATGTGTTTGTACGATATGGGTATCAAATTAAAGGTATTAATGAGGGTTTTAAAAAGGAGTGGTGGTAGTTGTATAGGTGGTCGCCTTTTCGAGATATCGGCATAAAGGTGGACAAGGGTGACTCTAGAATGCGTTTGTACAATATGGGTATCAAACGAGAGGTATTAATGAGTATTTTAAAAGGGAGTGGGCCTTAGCTCTATAGGTGGACGCCTTCTCTAGATATAGCTATAAAGGTGGACCAGGGGTGACTCTGGAATATGTTTGTACGATATGGGTATCAAATGAAAAGTTTTAATGAGTATTTTAAAAGGGCGTGGGGCTTAGCTCTATAGGTGGACGCCTTTTCGAAATATCGCCATAAGGTGGACCAGGGGTGACTCTAGAATATGTTTGAAGGTTATGGGTGTCAAATTAAGGGTATTAATGAGGCTTTTAAAAGGGGGTGGTGGTAGTTGTATATGTGAAGGCGTTTTCCAGATATCGACCAAAATGTGGACCAGGTTGACCCAAAACATCATCTGTTGGATACCGCTAATTTATTTATATATATAAAACCACGAACAGTATTCCTGCCAATATTTCAAGGGTTTTTTATTTCGCCCTGCAGAACTTTTTCATTTCATTCTACTTAATATGGTAGGTGTCACACCCATTTTACAAAGTTTTTTTCTAAAGTTATATTTTGCGTCAATAAACTAATCCAAATACCATGTTTCATCCCTTTTTTCGTATTTGGTATTTTTATTTTTTTTATAGAATTTTGGCATTTTTTCGTTTTTCGTAATTTTCGATATCGAAAAAGTGGGCGTGGTCATAGTCCGATTTCGGCCATTTTTTATACCAATACAAAGTGAGTTCAGATAAGTAAGTGAACTGAGCTTAGTAAAGATATATCGATGTTTGTTCAAGTTATCGTGTTAACGGCCGAGCTGAAGGACAGACGGTCGACTGTGTATAAAAACTGGGCGTGGCTTCAACCGATTTCGCCCTTTTTCACAGAAATAAGTTATCGTCCCAGAATCTAAGCCCCTACCAAATTTCACAAGGATTGGTAATTTTTTTCGACTTATGGCATTAAAAGTATCCTAGACAAATTAAATGAAAAAGGGCGAAGCCACGCCCATTTTAAAATTTTCTTTTATATTTGCATTTTGTTGCGCCATATCATTACTGGAGTTGAATGTTGACATAATTTACTTATATGCTGTAAAGATATTAAATTTTTTGTTAAAATTTGATTAAAAAAAATTTTTTTTTAAAAGGGGGCGTGGTCGTTCTCCGATTTTGCTAATTTTTATCCTTATTTTATAGGAGTAACGTTCATGCCAAATTGCATCATGATATCTTCAACGACTGCCAAATTACAGCTTGCAAAATTTTAAATTACCTTCTTTTAAAAGTGGGCGGTGCCACGCCCATTGTCCAATATTGAACAGTTTTCGTTTCTGCGTCATAAGTTCAACTCACCTACCAAGTTCCATCGCATTATTCGTCTTTGGTAATGAATTATCGCACTTTAACTGTTTTTCGAAATTTTCGATATCGAAAAAGTGGGCGTGGTTATAGTCCGATATTGTTCATTTTAAATAGCGATCTGAGATGAGTGCTCAGGAACCTACATACCAAATTTCATCAAGATACCTCAAAATTTACTCAAGTTATCGTGTTAAGGGACGGACGGACATGGCTCAATCAAATTTTTTTTCGATCCTGATGATTTTGATATATGGAAGTCTATATCTATCTCGATTCCTTTATACCTGTACAACCAACTGTTATCCAATAAAAGTTAATATACTCTGTGTGCTCTGCTCAACTGAGTATAATGAGCATAAAAACGACGCGAAAAACAAAAAAGACTACTACAGCGCTTGCTGAGCACCTGACTATCACAGGCCATACAGCAGATTTTAAAAACGTATAATTTGATATTGAGAGACGAGAGAAAACGAAATTAACATTAGAATGGCTGCGCATACAGCAAAAAGTAACCGCTAGGTGGCGCAAGGATCGTATTGTAGTCCGATTTGGCTCTTATTTGGAACACATAATACATACAAGAATAGAAAGCGACCTATGAAAAAAATCGCCGCTAGGTGGCGCATGGATCGAGATATTCACAAAAATCGTATATGTGGTCCGATTTGGCTCATATTTGGAACACATAATACATACAAGAATAGAAAGCGACCTATTAGAAAAAGTCGCCGCTAGGTGGCGCAATGATCGAGATATTCACAAAAATCCTATTTGTGGTCCGATTTGGCTCATATTTGGAAGACATAATACATACAAGAATAGAAAGCGACCTATGAAAAAAGTCGCCGCTAGGTGGCGCAATGATCGATATATTCACAAAAATCGTATTTGTGGTCCGATTTGGTCCATATTTGGAACAAATATTACATACAGTCCGGTAGAAGTGACATCAAAATATTTTGGAGTTGGAGGAGGGACAAGCATACGTGGCGCAGAGTCGAGTAAAGTCTTTGGAAGGATTATGTATTGAGGACTTAGATTGAAAGAAATTGTCAGGAAAGGGTCCTTGTAATAATCAGTCACTAAATGAACTAAATAGAATGAGAAATAATAGGCAATTAAATAAATACTAAAACATGAAAATAATATAATTAAAAAAAAATTTTAAGTTAAACGCTTTTATTGAAAACAATACTTACATGAAATAATAATACTAAAAGCTAGAAAATAATTAGGTAGGTCCTAGGTACTAGTAATCACACTCCTTATCAATCTATGGTGTTGATCAGATTATTAAATAAAAGCGTTGGATGCGTATTTCTATTGATAGTCATATATAAGACCAACTGAACCTAAATGAGGTTATGCTACGCCTCACATTTTTTAGAAATTTCACGCGCCCAGCGCTTTTATTTAATTGTCTCATCAACGCCCTAGATTGATGAGGAGTGTGATTACTAGTGCCTAGGACCTACCTAAATACTTTCTAGCTTTTAGTATTATTATTATTTACCACGGCCACCGTGGTGTGATGGTAGCGTGCTCCGCCAATTACACCGTATGCCCTGGGTTCAACTCCCGGGCAAAGCAACATCAAAATTTTAGAAATAAGATTTTTCAATTAGAAGAAAATTTTTCTAAGCGGGGTCGCCCCTCGGCAGTGTCTGGCAAGCGCTCCGATTGTATTTCTGCCATGAAAAGCTCTCAGTGAAAACTCATCTGCCTTGCAGATGCCGTTCGGAGTCGGCATAAAACATGTAGGTCCCGTCCGGCCAATTTGTAGGGAAAAATCAAGAGGAGCACGACGCAAATTGGAAGAGAAGCTCGGCTTTAGATCTCTTCGGAGGTTATCGCGCCTTACATTTATTTATTTTTTTTTTTATTGATTTCAATAAAACCGTTTAATTTAAAAAAATTTTTTAATTATTTTATTTATTACATTTTTCTATTTACGTTTAAACCTAAAAGAAATTTTGAAGGGCAGATGAGCTGCCGTTAAATTTTTCCGCCCGGTAATTGAAAAAGAATTTAACCAAACGAAAATTCATTTATAAGCAGGATAAAATGAACGCTAGAATTAAAGGCTAGATGAGAAAACGGCCCTTAAACTAACATCAACAGCTTTCATTTGATATCCATATTGTATAAACACATTCTAGGGGTACACGGTGTAGGGTATTAGTAATAGATTAAGGGCCATTTTCTCATCAAGCCTTTAATTTTAACACTCACTTTATCCTGCCTATAAGTGAATTTTCGTTTGCCTAAGTTCTTTTTAAATTACCGGGCGGGAAAATTTACCGGCAGCTCATCTGCCTTTAAAATTTATTCTTAGGTTTAAATTAAAGCATGTCAAGCTTAAAAAATGGCGGCCATCGTGGTGTCATGGTAGCGTGCTCCGCCTTGGTTCACACCCTGGGCAAAGCAACATCAAAATTTAGAAATAAGGTTTTTCAGTTAGAAGAAAATTTTTCTAAGCGGGGTCGCCCCTCGGCTCCGGGTGTATTTCTGCCATGAAAAGCTCTCAGTGAAAACTCATCTGCCTTGCGGATGCCGTTCGGAGTCGGCATAAAACATGCAGGTCCCGTCCGGCCAATTTGTAAGGAAAATCAAGATGAGCACGACGCAAATTGGAAGAGAAGCTCGGCCTTAGATCTCTTCGGAGGTTATCGCGCCTTACATTTATTTTATTTTTAAGCTTAAAAGTATGCAACAAAAAATAGTAGTAAACTTTTAATGTGAACTTACTACAGTTTTCATGAAAAGTAATACACTTTTAATGTGAAATATTACAGTTTTCATGTGATGTTGCCGTATTTTCATCAAATGCAAGGTTAGTTACTTAAAAGCTGGCTTGAAAATTTTCAAATTCTTATCTAATTATTTCGATTATTTGTTGCATTGTCACGGTGTTCTCACCTATGTGTAAAGTTTCACGTTTGTAGCTCAATGAGAAGTTACTTAAAAATCGATTGCAAGATTTGTATGAAAAGCGGACAAACGTTCAATCGACCTAATATAAAGGAAGTAAAATATACTAAAAACTACAAATAAATGAAACGGAAATAATAAAAACTAAATACTTGTAGAAAAGAAAATGTTTAACAAAGAAACGAATACTGCGAATAAATTAAACATAGATAATACAAAATCTTCGAAATAATAAAACCAAATAAATTTACAAATAACAAGTAAGGAAGGCTAAGTTCGGGTGTAACCGAACATTACATACTCAGTTGAGAGCTGTGGAGAAAAAGGAAAGGGAAAATCACCATGTTGTAAAAAGAACCTAGGGTAACCCTGGAATGTGTTTGTATTAAGAGGAAGTGGGCCATAGTTCTATAGAACTATCGCCATAAAGGTGGACCAGGCCTAACTCTAGAATTTGTTGGTACGATATGGGTATCAAATGAAATGTGTTAATGATAATTTTAAAAGGGAGTGGGCCTAAGTTTTATAGGTGGACTTCTTTTCGAGATATCGCCATAAAGGTGGACCAGGGGTGACTCTAGAATTTGTTTGTACTATATGGGTATCAAATGAAAGGTGTTAATGAGTATTCTTAAAGGGAGTGGGCCTTAGTTCTATAGGTGGACGCCTTTTCGGAATATCGTTATAAAAGTGGACCAGGGGTGACTCTAGAATGCGTTTGTACAATATGGGTATCCAATGAAAGGTGTTAATGAGTATTTTAAAAGAGCGTGGGCCTTAGTTCTATAGGTGGACGCCTTTTCGAGATATCGCCATAAAGGTGTACTATATGGATATCAAATGAAAGGTGTTAATGAGTATTCTTAAAGGGAGTGGGCCTTAGTTCTATAGGTGGACGCCTTTTCGGAATATCGTTATAAAAGTGGATCAGGGGTGACTCTAGAATGCGTTTGTACAATATGGGTATCCAATGAAAGGTGTTAATGAGTATTTTAAAAGAGCGTGGGCCTTAGTTCTATAGGTGGACGCCTTTTCGAGATATCGCCATAAAGGTGGACCAGGGGTGACTCTAGAATTTGTTTGTACGATATGGGAATCAAATGAAATGTGTTAATGCGTATTTTAAAAGGGCGTGGTCCTTAGTTCTATAGGTGGACGCCTTTTCGAGATATCGCCATAAAAGTCGACCAGGGTTGACTCTAGAATGTGTTTGTACAATATGGGTATCAAACGATAAGTGTTTTAAAAGGGAGAGGGCCTTAGTTCTATAGGTGGACGCCTTTTCGGAATATCGTTATAAAAGTGGACCAGGGGCGACTCTAGAATTTGTTTGTACGATATGGGTATCAAATGAAAGGTGTTGATGAGTATTTTAAAAAGGAGTGGGCCTTAGTTCTATGTGTGGACACCTTTTCGAGATATCGCCATAAACGTGGATCAGGGGTGACTCTAGAATTTGTTTGTACTATATGGGTATCAAATGAAAGGTGTTAATGAGTATTTTAACAGGGAGTGGGCCTTAGTTCTATAGGTGGATGCCTTTTCGAGATATCGCTATAAACGTGGACCAGGGGTGACTCTAGAATTTGTTTGTACTATATGGGTATCAAATGAAAGGTGTTAATGAGTATTTTAACAGGGAGTGGGCCTTAGTTCTATAGTTGGATGCCTTTTCGAGATATCGCCTTAAACGTGGACCAGGGGTGACTCTAGAATTTATTTGTACGATATGGGTATCAAATGAAAGGTGTTAATGAGTATTTTAAAAAGGAGTTGGCCTTAGTTCTATATGTGGACGCCTTTTCGAGATATCGCCATAAACGTGGACCAGGGGTGACTCTTGAATTTGATTGTACTATATGGGTATCAAATGAAAAGTGTTAACGAGTATTTTAAAAGGGCGAGGGCCTTAGTTCTATAGGTGGACGCCTTTTCGAAATATCGCCATAAAGGTGGGCCAGGGGTGACTCTAGAATGTGTTTGGACGATATGGGTATCAAATTAAAGGTATTAATGAGTGTTTTAAAATGGAGTGGCCTTTAGTTGTATATGTGAAGGCTTTTTCGAGATATCGACCAAAATGTGGACCAGGGTGATCCAGAACATCATCTGTCGGGTACCGCTAATTTATTTATATATGCAATACCACGAACAGTATTCCTTCCAAGACTCCAAGGGCTTTTGATTTCGCCCTGCAAAACTTTTTCATTTTCTTCCATTTAATATGGTAGGTGTCACACCCATTTTACCAAGTTTTTTTTTTACCATGTTTCATCCCTTCTTTCGTATTTGTTATATAATTATGGCATTTTTTTCATTTTTCGTAATTTTCGATATCGAAAAAGTGGGCGTGGTCATAGTCGGATTTCGGCCATTTTTTACACCAATACAAAGTGAGTTCAGGTAAGTACGTGAACTGAGTTTAGTAAAGATATATCGATTTTTGCTCAAGTTATCGTGTTAACGGCCGAGCGGAAGGACAGACGGACGACTGTGTATAAAAACTGGGCGTGGCTTCAACCGATTTCGCCCTTTTTCACAGAAAACAGTTATCGTCCTAGAATCTAAGCCTCTAGCAAATTTCACAAGGATTGGTAAATTTTTGGTCGACTTATGGCATTAAAAGTATCCTAGACAAATTGAATGAAAAAGGGCGGAGCCACACCCATTTTGAAATTTTCTTTTATTTTTGTATTTTGTTGCACCATATCATTACTGGAGTTGAATGTTGACATAATTTATTTATATACTGTAAAGATATTAACTTTTCTTTTAAAATTTGAATTTAAAAAAAAAAATTTTTTTTTAAAGTGGGCGTGGTCGTTCTCCGATTTTGCTAATTTTTATTAAGCAGACATATAGTAATAAGAGTAACGTTCCTGCCAAATTCCATCATGATATCTTCAACGACTGCCAAAATACAGCTTGCAAAACTTCTAAATTACCTGCTTTTAAAAGTGGGCGGTGCCATGCCCATTGTCCAAAATTTTACTAGTTTTCTCTTCTGCGTCATAAGTTCAACTCACCTACCAAGTTTCATCGCTTAATCCATATTTGGTAATGAATTATCGCACTTTTTCGATTTTTCGAAATTTTCGATATCGAAAAAGTGGGCGTTTTTATAGTCCGATATCGTTCATTTTAAATGGCGATCTGAGATTAGTGCCCAGGAACCTACATGCCAAATTTCATTAAGATAACTCAAAATGTACTCAAGTTATCGTGTTAACGGACAGACGGACGGACGGACATGGCTCAATCGAATTTTTTTTCGATACTGATGATTTTGATATATGGAAGTCTATATCTATCTCGATTCCTTTATACCTGTACAACCAACCGTTATCCAATCAAAGTTAATATACTCTGTGAGCTCTGCTCAACTGAGTATAAAAAGGAACGGAGATAATATATAGTAAAAAAAATAATGGCATAGTATCGCCATTTTCAACCACCACCACCAGCGAACATCAGCAGCAGCATCAGCGCCAAGCAGCGAACATCAGTAGCAGCATCAACACCAGCAGCGAGGCAGCAGTTGAAGCACCAAAATAAGTATATATGTATATATGTGTTGATAATTTTTTTCCTACGGATTTTTTAAATACATATCGTTAGCTTAATGTGAAAATGTGCTAAGTCACTTCTTTTCAAAATTGTATTTTAATGCAGTTTTAAAATAAAAAAAAATAATAATTATGAATTACTAGTAATTTCTTTGTGCGCGCATTTAATTTATTTATTTAATTCAGTCAGTCTAAAAGTACATGCTTTGTTGTTGTATTAACGATAAGGACACACCCCGAAGGCTTTGGGGAGTGTTACCGATGTTTATGGCCCTTTGCCGGATATAGATCCGGTACGTTCCGGTAATAAAGCACTATTAGGGTACTACTAGCTCGACCATCTCGGGAACAATTTATATGACCACATTAAACCTTCTAGGCAATCCCACCCTCCCCACCCCTTAGTTCCATAAGGAACTTGGGTTCGCCAGAGCCTCGAATGTCAATGAAACAGGATTCGCCACGGTTAGGTGAGTTGACAATTGGTTTGGAGAAGCTATATATTGTGCTGGCAACCCCTTGAGAGGGTTGCGAAAACAACTCCTTGAAATTGGATTTACCCAATCGAGACATGCCTTTGGTGTATGATAAATACTTTGCGCTGACTATAATCTACTTCAATTCTTACATGTCGATAACTGCATGCTTCTTACAGACTAGTTAAAAATAGAAAACTATTCAACCATAAACTTATATAAGCTGTTATTAAAATTAATAACACTACTGAACCGATTTGCTAGATGTATAGTCCTAGTTATAGGTTGGTTCATAGCATAATCCGTTTTATGAGTTATTTCGATAAATAATCTATTATGCCGAAGATCACGCAGTGGAATATATGGAATGAACAAAGTAGATAAATCAGAGCAATTCGTGCTAAAGTTTATTACATTATAGGCAAGCATTAGTGCGATAAAAGTTCTTGTGTCATGCAAAGCCTGAAGACCAAGCAATTTGTGACTGCTGGTATATGATGGGAGGCCGTCTGGACAGTGAAGCATACGTAAAGCAATTTTGTAAACATTTCTGGAACTTTCTCAATTTTATAGGAGTTAGATTCATAGACAGGATTACATATTATTGAGCAATATTCAATACCACTTCTGACCAAGGATATATAAAGTGCCTTCAACGTCATAGGGTCCTTAAAGTCACTGGTGATTCGTCCACTGAACCCAACCATTGCAACAAATTTTGAAACAATGAAATCAATGTGACTAGAAAAAGAGAGTTTGGAGTCAAAAATTACACCCAAGTCTTTCCTCTCTTGACAACGATTAAGAGATTTAGCATTTAGTTTGTAGATAAAGTATGTGGCAGTTGTCTTTATGGAATAAGACATAACACAGCATTTGTTTGAATTTAAAAATAAGTTATTGTCTGCGCACCATCCGGCAAGAGTCCAGATCAGAACCGTTAGAAATAAAATCAATAAATAAATGTAAGGCGCAATAAGCTCCGAAGAGGTTTTAGGCCCAGCTTCTCTTCCAATTTACGTCGTGCTCCTTTTTTTTAATTTTTCCTATAAATTGGCGGGACGGGCCAATTTGTTTTATGCCGACTCCGAACGGCATCTGCGAGGCAGATGAGTTTTCACTGAGAGCTTTTCAGTTAGAAATAGTTTGACAAAAAAATGGTATTTTTTGTGAAATATATAGTTTTAGTGTTATATTTCAATCATTAAAGGGGAGGAGTGATGGGGAAACATATTGAGTAAAAAGTACTAAGTCGGGAGAAACAAGGAAGGAAGGTTAAGTTCGGGTGTAACCGAACATTACATACTCAGTTGAGAGCTATGGTGACAACATAAGGGAAAATAACCATGTAGGAAAATGAACCGAGGGAAACCCTGGAATGTGTTTGTATGACATGTGTATCAAATGAAAGGCAATAAAGAGTATTTTATGAGGGAGTGGGCCATAGTTCTATAGGTGGAAGACATTTAGGGATATAGCCATAAAGGTGGATCAGGGTTGACTCTAGAATACGTTTGTACGATATGGGTATCAAATGAAAGGTATTAATGAGTATTTTAAAAGGGCGTGGACCTAAGTTCTATAGATGGACGCCTTTTCGAGATATCGCCGTAAAGATGGACCAGGGGTGACTCTAGAATGCGTTTGTACGATATGGGTATCAAATGAAAGGTGTTAATGAGCATTTTAAAAAGGAGTAATCCTTAGTTCCATAGGTGGACGCCGTTTCGAGATATCGCCATAAAGGTGGACCAGGGGTGACCCTAGAATTTGTTTGCACAATATGGGCATCAAACGAAAGGTGTTAATGAGTATTTTAAAAGGGAGTGGGCCTTAGTTCTATAGGTGGACGCCGTTTCGAGATATCGCCATAAAGATGGACCAGGGGTGACTCTAGAATGCGTTTGCACAATATGGGCATCAAACGAAAGGTGTTAATGAGTATTTTAAAAGGGAGTGGGCCTTAGTTCTATAGGTGGACGCCGTTTCGAGATATCGTCATAAAGGTGGGCCAGGGGTACCTCTAGAATTCGTTTGTGCAATATGGGTATCAAACGAAAGGTGTTAATGAGTATTTTAAAAGGGAGTGGGCCTTAGTTCTATAGGTGGACGCCGTTTCGAGATATCGCCATAAAGGTGGGCCAGGGGTGACTCTAGAATTCGTTTGTGCAATATGGGTATCAAACGAAAGGAGTTAATGAGTATTTTAAGAGGGAGTGGGCCTTAGTTCTATAGGTGGATGCATTTTCGAGGTATCGCAATAAAGGTGGACCAGGGGTGACTCTAGACTTTGTTTGTACGATATGAGTATCAAATGAAAGGTGTTAATGAGTATTTTTAAAAGGGAGTGGGCCTTCGTTTTATAGGTGTTCGCCTTTTCGAGATATCGCCATAAAGGTGGACCAGGGGTGACTTTAGAATTTGTTTGTATGATATGGGTATCAAATGAAAGGTGTTAATGATTATTTTAAAAGGGCGTGGGGCTTAGTTCTATAGGTGGACCCCTTTTCGAGATATCGCCATAAAGGTGGACCAGGGGTGACTCTAGAACTCGTTTGTGCAATATGGGTATCAAACGAAAGGAGTTAATGAGTATTTTAAGAGGGAGTGGGCCTTTCTGGACCAGGGGTGTCTCTAGACTTTGTTTGTACGATATGGGCATCAAATGAAAGGTGTAAATGAGTCTTTTTAAAAGGGAGTGGGCCTTCGTTCTATAGGTGTTCGCCTTTTCGAAATATCGCCATAAAGTTGGACCAGGGGTGACTCTAGAATGAGTTTGTACGATATGGGTATCAAATTAAAGGTATTAATGAGAGTTTTAAAAGGGAGTGGTGGTAGTTTTATATGTGAAGGCGTTTTCCAGATATCGACCAATTTGTGGACCAGGGTGACCCAGAACATCATCTGTTGGATACCGCTAATTTATTTATATATGTAATACCTGCCAAGATTTTAAGGGTTTTTTATTTCGCCCTGCAGAACTTTTTCATTTTCTTCTACTTAATATGGTAGGTGTCACAACCATTTTATAAAGTTTTTTCTAAAGTTATATTTCGCGTCAATAAAACAATCCAATTACCTTACCATATTTCGTCCCTTTTTTCGTATTTGGTATAGAATTATGGCATTTTTTTCATTTTTCGTAATTTTCGATATCGAAAAAGTGGGCGTGGTCATAGTCGGATTTCGTTCATTTTTCATACCAAGATAAAGTGAGTTCAGATAAGTACGTGAACTGAGTTTAGTAAAGATATATCGATTTTTGCTTAAGTTATCGTGTTAACGGCCATGCGGAAGGACAGACGGAATACTGTGTATAAAAACTGGGCGTGACATCAACCGATTTCGCCCATTTTCACAGAAAACAGTTAACGCCATAAAATCTATGCCCCTACCAAATTTCAAAAGGATTGGTTAATTTTTGTTCGACTTATGGCGTTAAAAGTATCCTAGACTAATTAAATGAAAAAGGGCGGAGCCACGCCCATTTTTAAATTTTCTTTTATTTTTGTATTTTGTTGCACCATATCATTACTGGAGTTGAATCTTGACATAATTTACTTATATACTGTAAAGATATTAAATTTTTTGTTAAAATTTTACTTTAAAAAAAATTTTTTTTTTAAAGTGGGCGTGGTCCTTCTCCGATTTTGCTAATTTTTATTAAGCGTACATATAGTAATAAGAGTAACGTTCCTGCCAAATTTCATCATGATATCGTCAACGACTGCCAAATTACAGCTTGCAAAGTTTTAAATTACCTTCTTTTAAAAGTGGGCGGTGCCACGCCCATTGTCCAAAATTTTACTAATTTTCTATTTTGCGTCATAATTTCAACTTATCTACCAAGTTTCGTCGCTTTATCGGTCTTTTGTAATGAATTATCGCACTTTTTCGGTTTTTCGAAATTTTCGATATCGAAAAAGTGGGCGTGGTTATAGTCCGATATCGTTCATTTTAAATAGCGCTCTGAGATGAGCGCTCAGGAACCTACATACCAAATTTCATCAAGATACCTCAAAATTTACTCAAGTTATCGTGTTAACGGACGGACGGACGGACGGACGGACGGACACGGCTCAATCAAATTTTTTTTCGATTCTGATTATTTTGATATATGGAAGTCTATATATATCTCAATTCCTTTATATATGTACAACCAACCGTTATCCAATCAAACTTAATATACTCTGTGAGCTCTGCTCAACTGAGTATAAAAATTTGTTTTGAGTGAGGAAATTGTGCTAAGTCATAAAATAGCTGCTGGGTTAGCATACATGATTTTTATTTAGCTATTTCAAAGCTTCTACACTCAAAAATATTGCAACTAAGGTATCTTCATTCACAGTTTTGAAAAAACAGGTTATTTAAAAAATTATTCAGTTTTTTTCGTCTTACTTAGCACATTTTCACATTAAGCTAACGATATATGTATACTAAAAATTACAATTTTTATTAAATGCGGTGCGTCCGCATTAAATATTATATGAAAATTTTGGATTTTATTTTGATTACAACGCTGCGTTCGTATAAAATATTTCGGATTTTTTGATTAGAACGGTGCGTCCATTTATATAAAACATTTTGGATTTTTATACTCAGGTGAGCAGAGCTCACAGAGTATATTAACTTTGATTGGATAACGGTTGGTTGTACAGGTATAAAGGAATCGAGATAGATATAGACTTCCATATATCAAAATCATCAGTATCGAAATAAAATTCGATTGAGCCATGTCCGTCCTTCCATCCGTCCGTTAACACGACAACTTGAGTAAATTTTGAGGTATCTTGATGAAATTCGGTACGTAGGTTCCTGGGCACTCATCTCAGATCGCTATTTAAAATGAACGATATCGAACTATAACCACGCCCACTTTTTCGATAAAAGCGATAAAGCTTGGTAGGTGAGTTGAACTTATGACGCAGAATAGAAAACTAGTAAAATTTTGGACAATGGGCGTGGGACCGCCCACTTTTAAAAGAAGGTAATTTAGAAGTTTTGCAAGCTGTAATTTGGCAGTCGTTGAAGATATCATGATGAAATTTGGCAGGAACATTACTCTTATTACTATAGGCGTGGTTAATAAAAATTAGCAAAACCGGAGAACGACCACGCCCACTTTTTAAAAAAAAAATTTTTTAATTCAAATTTTAAAAGAAAAGTTAATATCTTTGCAGTATATAAGTAAATTATGTCAACATTCAAATCCAGTAATGACATGGTGCAACAAAATACAAAAATAAAAGAAATTTTCAAAATGGGCGTGGCTCCGCCCTTTTTCATTTAATTTGTCTAGGATACTTTTAATGCCATAAGTCGAACAAAAATTTACCAATCCTTGTGAAATTTGGTAGAGGCTTAGACTCTAAGACGATAACGGTTTTCTGTGAAAAAGGGCGAAATCGGTTGAAGCCATGCCCAGTTTTTATACACAGTCGACCGTCTGTCCTTCCGCTCGGCCGTTAACACGATAACTTGAGCAAAAATCGATATATCTTTACTAAACTCAGTTCACGTACTTATCTGAACTCACTCTATATTGGTGTAAAACATTGCCGAAATCCGACTATGACCACGCCCACTTTTTCGATATCGAAAATTACTAAAAATGAAAAAAAAATGCCATAATAATATACCAAATACGAAAAAAGGGATGAAACATGGTAATTGGTCTATTGACGCAATATATAACTTTATAAAAAAACTTTATAAAATGGGTGTGACACCTACCTTATTAAGTAGAAGAAAATGAAAAAGTTTTGCAGGGCGAAACCAAAAGCCCTTGGAATCTTGGAAGGATAATTGTTCGTGGTATTACATATATAAATAAATTAGCGGTACCCGACAGATGATGTTCTGGGTCGCCCTGGTCCACATTTTGATCGATATCTCGAAAACGCCTTCACATATACAACTACTACCACTCCCTTTTAAAACCCTCATTAATAACTCTAATTTGATACCCATATCGTACAAACACATTATAGAGTCACCCCTTGTCCACGGTTATGGCGATATCTCGAAA
Source organism: Eurosta solidaginis (assembly GCF_040869045.1). Taxonomy (NCBI): domain Eukaryota; kingdom Metazoa; phylum Arthropoda; class Insecta; order Diptera; family Tephritidae; genus Eurosta; species Eurosta solidaginis. The sequence continues at coordinate 17,750,188 of NC_090324.1, forward strand.
AGGCGTCCACCTATAGAACTTAAGCCCACTCCCTTTTAAAATACTCATTATCACCTTTCGTTTGATACCCATATCGTACAAACAAATTCTAGAGTCACCCCAGGTCTACCTCTATGGCGATATCTCGAAAAGGCTTCCACCTATAGAACTAACTTTTAAAATACTTATTAACACCTTTCATTTGATATCCATATCGTACGAACAAATTCTAGAGAGCCCTTGTCCACCTTTATGGCGATATCTCGAAAAGGCGTCCACCCATAGAACTAAGGCCCATTCCGTTTTAAAATACTCATCAACACCTTTCGTCTGATGCTCATATTGTACAGGCGCGTTCTAGAGTCACCACTGGTCCACGTTTATGGCGAAATCTCGAAAAGGCGTCCACTTATAGATTTAAGGCCCACTCCCTTTTAAAATACTCATTAACACCTTTCATTTGATACCCATATCGTACAAAAAAATTCTAGATTCACCCCTGGTCCACCTTTATGGCGATATCTCGAAAAGGCGTCCACCTATAGAACTAAGGCCCACTCCCTTTTAAAATACTCAATAACGCTTTTTATTTGATATCCATATTGTACAAACGCATTCTAGAGTCACCCCTGGTCCACGTTTATGTTGATATCCCGAAAAGGCGTCCACCTATAGAACTAAGGCCCACGCACTTTTAAAATACTCATTAACACCTTTCATTTGATACCCATATTGTACCAACGCATTCTAGAGTCACCCCTGGTCCACGTTTATGGCGATATCCCGAAAAGGCGTCCACCCATAGAACTAAGGCCCATTCCAAATACTTATTAACACCTTTCGTTTGATACCCATATTGTACAAAAGCATTCTACAGTCAACCCTGATCCACCTTTATAGCGATATTCCGAAAACGTGTCCACCTATAGAACTAAGGCCCACTACCTTTTAAAATACTCATTAACACTTTTCATTTGATACCCATATCGTACAAACAAATTCTAGAGTCACCCCTGTTCCACCTTTATGGCGATATCTCGAAAAGGCGTCCACCTATAGAGCTAAGGCCCACGCCCTTTTAAAATACTCATTAAGACCATTCATTTGATACCCATATCGTACAAACAAATTCTAGAGTCACCCCTGGTCCACCTTTATGGCGATATCTCGAAAAGGCGTCCACCTATAAAAGTAAGACCCACTCCCTTTTAAAATACACATTAACACCTTTCATTTGGTACCCATATCGTACAAACAAATTCTAGAAATTCTTAAAATTACCGAAAATTTCAATTTTTCAACCTTTTCTCTTAAACATACTTTACATGTAATAAATGAAGACTTTAACATTCCCTCCGATGGCGTACTGGGTAAAGATTTTCTTAAACTTAACAAATGCATTAATAATTACGAAAGCAATATTATTTCCTTTTGGGTAGGCAATGAAAAAGTCGCGGTACCAATCCTTCACGGAACAGAAAGCGACAGTTGTATCATTCCTACCAGATGTGAAATTTTCAGACTTTTTGATTTAGGAGTAGGAGATTCACCCGAGCCACTTTTCGTGGATTCGCCAGAAATTGAAAAGGATGTTTTTACAGCTAGTTGCATTGTTAATTCCAGTAACCCAATAATTAAAGTCATAAACACCACGGATGATGTAAAGTATGTAAAAAGGAACAGTATTCGAACAGAAAAACTTTCAAATTACAATGTTTATTCAATTAACAAAACAGAAACAGAAGGCAAATGTACGAAAAGCTGATTTCAATTTTAAAAAATCAAATACCCCAACATGCTAAAAGTAAATTAATTGACCTTTGCATAGATTATGCCGACATTTTCGCTGTCTCCCGATAAATGTCGAGAAATTTTATTTTTCAAATACTTTACAGAACAAAAACTAAATCTCCAAAGAAAGCAAATATTCAAATGTTCAATACTTAATTTTGGCATTTCACGATGCACGGCAATTTATACATGAATACCGCTTTTATAAAAATAAAACAAAATTTATGAAACTTTTTGATACCATTTCCACCACCACCAAGGTTTGCTGCCAGATGATTCCAAAGTAAATTCTATAAAAAAGTATACAAAACCGACTGATAAAGACGCGGTACGACGTTTCGTCGCGTTCGTTAACTATTACAGAAGGTTTTTTCCAAATTTTGCGTCTCTGGCAGCGCCTTTGAATTGTTTGAGCAAAAAAAGAGTTGAATTTGTTTGGAGTAGATAATACGAAGATTCATTTAAGTCGCTGAAAGCAGTGCTACTTTCACCAAAATAACTACAATATCCAGATTTTACTAAACCATTCATTATTACGGTCGATGCTTCCACAACTGGACGTGGCGAAATTTTGAGTCAAGAAAACCAAGGCCGTGATTTACCAATTAGTTTCGCTTCTAAAGCATTTAATAAAGCAGAGCAGAAAAAACCAATTATAGAATTGGAACTCTTAGCTATTTACTTCGCAATAAAGCAATGAAAGACTCATCTTCAAAACTTTTGAGAATAAGGCTAGAACTAGCTGAATATAATTTCACTAGTGTATATATTAAAGGTAAATTAAACGTTGACGCTGATGCAATATATCGCGCATTGCAATCGATAAGATTAAGGAATCGACAACAAATTTTAGCAGTACAGACAAGATCAAAGACAAAACGATGAGAACCTTCATAGGAAAACTGACAAAAACGACGAAAAGCAACTCACTTAACACTTTTACGACAAATTTTCATTTAACTTGTCGAAAAAAGTTCCACGAATAAGATTTGAAATTAATTACGATAAAAATAATAAATCAACAAGTTTAAGAATTATTGAGCATACTAAACATAAAAAACTCGAGTTACTTAGTTTTGAGATTGCTACCGAAATAATGAGTTTCGAGAAATTACTTTCGAGGCTTGAATTAGAAGCCAGCAAACGCAATATTAATCAAATTGGATGGCTAAAAAATGATATTTTACTTAGACATTTTACTATTACAAATTTCAAAGATATTGGAAATAAAATTTTGAGATCATTAGAAATTATTCTAACAGATCCAGTGGAGACAGTAACAGACGAAGGCAAAAAATTAAAACTAATGAAAATTTACCTTGCCTTGCGGAATGAAAAACTTTACCAGAAGCTAAGAACAAAATTTTATTGGAAAAACATGACTCATGATATAGCAAAATATGTTAAGAGTTGTAACAAATGTCTTTTGGACAAGGTTAAACCAAAAACTAAAGAAAAACTTATTATAACTCCAACACCCTGTAAACCGTATAATGTATTAGTAATTGATACAATAGGACCCCACTTGAATACAAATATTGTAACAAGTTCGCAATTACCATGATTTTTGACATGACTATATATTTGGTAACAAAGCTGTACCAGATAAATCAGCAAAAACAATTGCATCTGCAATTTTCGAAACATTTATTTTAACATACGGCGTAATGAAAGCCATAAAATCAGATCTAGGCACAGAATTTAAAAACGAATTATTTAATGAATTGACATCACTTTGGAATGTAAAACATGATTTTTCAACTGCATACTATCATGAAACTGTTGGTACAATTGAACGTAATCATAGAATTTTTAATGAATACTGACGTGCCTATTTAAACAATGCTTTTTCTGATTGGGATATTTATTTTAAATACTTTACTATCCTACACAATACAACAACTAGCGCAGTTATCGACAATATATTTTCTCCCTTCGACTTACTACTTAGCAAAAAGGTATCTTTGCCTAATGAATTGCGAATGGAAAAAATTTACCCGCTTTACAATGACGAAAACTATGCTAAAGATATTAAATTTAGAATGCAAAAAGCACATGAAATAGGAAAAAATTTAATGATTAAAAATAAAATACAACACAAAACGTTTTATGATAGAACGGCACGACCATTAGCTATTAAAATAAGCGACAAAGTTGTTTTACAAAAAGAACCACGCTACAAACATGAAAATATATACCAATGTCATTTTGTTGTAATGACCCTAACATAACAATTTTCTATGAAGTAACAAAAAAGATAAAACTGTACACAAAAATAAAATAAATAAAGTAAATTAATATCTATTCAGTAATATTAAATTCATTATGTACATAAAATTTTTTACAAACAGCCAAGAAGGCAGAATACAAATTTTCTAACTGTAAAACAAAAAAAAAAAAAAACAAAAAAAAACCTATTTTCTAATATACACTTAAGAAAATGGAAATTTATATACGAAAAGAACTGATTTATGCATAAAAGAGAAAAAACATAAAACATAAAATACAAAAACCCTAATGTAATATTAATGATTAAAAAAAAAATTTTTAAGCACTTCCTTTATATAAATGGACAAAAATGAGCGCAAAATGTCTCCTTATATAACATATTCTTGCTAAACTTTAATTTTCAAATTTTTACATAGACATTGCAAAAATATTTATGAGAAGTAAAAATATAAAAGTGGAGCACACTTTACTAGGATTGGAACGTTGATAGGAAAGGAAATATTATTAGTCAATCAATTGCGCTCCACCTTTATATTTTTACTTCTCATAAATATTTTTGCAATTTCTATGTCAAAATTTAAAAATCAAAGTTTAGCAAGAATAGGTCTTTATATAAGGAGACATTTTTCGCTGATTTTTGTCCATTTATTTAAAGGAAGTGCAGAGCTCACAGAGTATATTAAGTTTGATTGGATAACGGTTGGTTGTACATATATAAAGGAATCGAGATAGATATAGACTTCCATATATCAAAATAATCAGGATCGAAAAAAAATTTGATTGAGCCATGTCCGTCCGTCCGTCCGTCCGTCCGTTAACACGATAACTTGAGTAAATTTTGAGGTATCTTGATGAAATTTGGTCTGTAGGTTCCTGAGCACTCATCTCAGAAATGAACGATATCGGACTATAACCACGCCCACTTTTTCGATATCGAAAATTTCGAAAAGTGCGATAATTCATTACAAAAGACAGATAAAGCGACGAAACTTGGTAGATGAGTTGAACTTATGACGCAGAATAGAAAATTAGTAACATTTTGGACAATGAGCGTGGCACCGCCCACTTTTAAAAGAAGGTAATTTAAAACTTTTGCAAGCTGTAATTTGGCAGTCGTTGAAGATATCATGATGAAATTTGGCACGAACGTTACTCCTATTACTATAAGTACGCTTAATAAAAATTAGCAAAATCGGAGTAGGACCAAGCCCACTTTAAAAAAAAAAATTTTTTAAAGTAAAATTTTAACAAAAAATTTAATATCTTTACAGTATATAAGTAAATTATGTCAACATTCAACTCCAGTAATGATGTGGTGCAATAAAATAGAAAAATAAAAGAAAATTTCAAAATGGGCGCGGCTCCGCCCTTTTTCATTTTATTTGTCTAGGATACTTTTTAACTTTTGAAATTTGGTAGGGGCATAGATTTTATGACGTTCACTGTTTTCTGTGAAAATGGGCGGAATCGGTTGATGCCACGCCCAGTTTTTATACACAGCCGTCCGTCTGTCCTACCGCCGTTAATACGATAACTTGAGCAAAAATCGACATATCTTTAATGAACTTAGTTCACGTGCTTACTTGAACTCACTTTATCTTGGTATGAAAAATGAACGAAATCCGACTATGACCACGCCCACTTTTTCGAAGTCGAAAATTATGAAAAATGAAAAAAATGCAATAATTCTATACCAAATACGAAAAAAGGGATGAAACATGGTAAGGTAATTGGATTGTTTTATTGACGCGAAATATAACTTTAGAAAAAACTTTATAAAATGGTTGTGACACCTACCATATTAAGTAGAAGAAAATGAAAAAGTTCTGCAGGGCGAAATAAAAAACCCTTAAAATATTGGCAGGTATTACATATATAAATAAATTAGTGGTATCCAACAGATGATGTTCTGGGTCACCCTGGTCCATATTTTGGCCGATATCTGGAAAACGCCTTCACATATACAACTACCACCATTCCCTTTTAAAATTCTCATTAATACCTTTAATTTGATACCCATATCGTACAAACTCATTCTAGAGTCACCCCTGGTCCACCTTTATGGCGATATCTCAAAAAGGCGTCCACCTATAGAACTAAGCCCCACGCCCTTTTAAAATACTCATTAACACCTTTCATTTGATACCCATATCGTACAAACATATTCTAAAGTCACCCCTGGTCCACCTTTATGGCGATATCTCGAAAAGGCGAAGACCTATAGAACGAAGGCCCACTCCCTTTTAAAAATACTCATTAACACCTTTCATTTGATACCCATATCGTACAAACAAAGTCTAGCGTCACCCCTGCTCCACCTGTATTGCGATACCTCGAAACGGCGTCCACCTATGGAACTAAGGATTACTCCCTTTTAAAATACTCATTAACACCTTTCTTTTGATACCCATATTGTACAAACAAATTCTAGGGTCACTCCTGGTCCACCTTTATGGCGATATCTCGAAAATGCGACCACCTATACAACAACCAACCCCTCCCTTTTAAAACCCTCATTAATACCTTTAATTTGATACCCATATCGTACAAACACATTCTAGAGTCACCCCTGGTCCACTTTTATGGCGATATTTCTAAACGGCATCCACCTATAGAACTAAGGCCCACTCCCTTTAAAATACTCATTAACACCATTCGTTTGATGCCCACATTGTACAAACAAATTCTAGGGTCACCCCTGGTCCACCTTTATGGCGATATTTCGAAACGGCGTCCACCTATGGAACTAAGGATTACTCTCTTTTAAAATACTCATTAACACCTTTCGTTTGATACCCTAACTGCACAAACGAATTCTAGAGACACCCCTGGCCCACCTTTATGGCGATATCTCGAAACGGCGTCCACCTATGAAACTAAGGATTACTCCCTTTTAAAAAAGTCATTAACACCTTTCTTTTGATACCCATATTATACAAACAAATTCTGGGGTCACCCCTGCTCCACCTTTATGGCGATATCTCGAAACGGCGTCCACCTATGGAACTAAGGATTACTCCCTTTTAAAATACTCATTAACACCTTTCTTTTGATACCCATATTGTACAAACAAATTCTAGGGTCACCCCTGGTCCACCTTTATGGCGATATCTCGAAAATGCGACCACCTATACAACAACCACCACTCCCTTTTAAAACCCTCATTAATACCTTTAATTTGATACCCATATCGTACAAACACATTCTAGAGTCACCCCTGGTCCACTTTTATGGCGATATTTCGAAACGGCATCCACCTATAGAACTAAGGCCCACTCCCTTTAAAATACTCATTAACACCATTCGTTTGATGCCCATATTGTACAAACAAATTCTAGGGTCACCCCTGGTCCACCTTTATGGCGATATTTCGAAAATGCGACCACCTATACAACAACCACCATTCCCTTTTAAAACCCTCATTAATACCTTTAATTTGATACCCATATCGTACAAACACATTCTAGAGTCACCCCTGGTCCACCTTTGTGGCGATATTTCGAAACGGCGTCCACCTATAGAACTAAGGCCCACTCCCTTTTAAAATACTCAATAACACCTTTCGTTTGATGCCCATATTTTACAAACAAATTCTAGGGTCACCCCTGGTCCACCTTTATGGCGATATCTCGAAACGGCGTCCACCTATGGAAATAAGGATTACTCCCTTTTAAAATACTCATCAACACCTTTCTTTTGATACCCATATTGTACAAACAAATTCTAGGGTCACCCCTGGTCCACCTTTATGGCGATATCTCGAAACGGCGTCCACCTATGGAACTAAGGATTACTCCCTTTTAAAATACTCATTAACACCTTTCATTTGATACCCATATCGTACAAACGCATTCTAGAGTCACCCCTGGTCCACCTTTAAGGCGATATCTCGAAAACGCGACCACCTATACAACAACCACCACTCCCTTTTAAAACCCTCATTAATACCTTTAATTTGATACCCATATCGTACAAACACATTCTAGAGTCACCCCTGGTCCACTTTTATGGTGCTATTTCGAAACGGCATCCACCTACAGAACTAAGGCCCACTCCCTTTTAAAATACTCATTAACACCATTCGTTTGATGCCCATATTGTACAAACAAATTCTAGGGTCACCCCTGGTCCACCTTTATGGCGATATCTCGAAACGGCGTCCACCTATGAAACTAAGGATTACTCCCTTTTAAAATACTCATTAACACTTTCATTTGATACCCATATCGTACAAATGCATTCTAGAGTCAACCCTGATCCACCTTTATGGCTATATCCCTAAATGGCGTCCACCTATAGAACTATGGCCCACTCCCTCATAAAATACTCTTTAATGGCTTTCATTTGATACGCATGTCATACAAACACATTCCAGGGTTTCCCTCGGTTCATTTTCCTACATGGTTATTTTCCCTTCTGTTATCACCATAGCTCTCAACTGAGTATGTAATGTTCGGTTAGACTCGAACTTAACTTTCCTTACTTGTTTTAATTTATTTTTTTTCTCCTTTTCATCTCTGTTAAGTTTTACGATTGTAGGTCAATGAGAACTTACATAAAAATCAATCCCAAATTTCCCTCCATTCCGTTTGATATTTCTAAATATCTCAGTCCGTGCGCCCCCTAGCGAAACTTTTTTTATTGTGTCATCGGCTGTCATCGACCTCTGAATTAAGCCCTAAATTGTCAACCCCTAGCTCATTGAGAAGTTACTTAAAACCCGGTTTCAAATTTCCAAATTATTATCTATTTTTTTCGATCCGTGCGCCACCTAACGGAATTTTTTCTCCTTTTATTCCTTTGTCATGGTGTCTTAACCTGCCTCTGAGGTTTCATGTTTGTAGCTAAAAGAGAAGTTACTTTAAAACTGATGGTGAACTGCAGTTTCGCCATGTGATTCACGGTTCGAGTCCCGGTGAAACCTTTGATAACATTACAAAATTGCCTGATGATGATTACGTTGGCGATTTTCGAAATGGTTCCATCGCAATATGCCAGTAAATGTTTCTTTCCTTTCAGTTTCTCTTAGAAAACATAATAATTGAAATTCAATTATTATATGCCGGTGTAAAGCTCATGAATTCTTAAATATAAGTATAAACTGAACACACCATTAAACAAACATACATAAATATGTAAAACTGAGCCCGAGCTTACAAAGCTTCTCATTCGCAACGAAGAAGAACTTTACAAAAACAAATCTACATGGCACACAAATTAATATAGAGGCAAAATGTCTCAATTATGTTGTTAGTGTAGAAATGAGAAAAACTGAATTAAGCATGAAAACAAATACCAGCAGGATAGCCTAGTGGTTAAAGGCAACTGCAGTTTCACCATGTGATTCACGGTTCGAATCCCGGTGAAACCTTTGATAACATTACAAAATTGCCTGATGATGATTACGTTGGCGGTTTTCGAAATGGTTCCATCGCAATATGCCAGTAAATGTTTCTTTCTTTTCAGTATCTCTTAGAAAATATGATAATTGAAATTCAATTATTATAAGCCGGTGTTAAGCTCGCGAATTCTTAAATATAAGTATAAAGTGAACAAACCATTAAACAAATATACATAAAAAGAATGAAATTGGGAGAATTGGATAGAATCAACTTGTTGGAGGATACATTTAAACCCATTTCGAAACCATTAAATGACTTAGTTGATAATTTGAAAAACTCTAGTAATAAAAACAATGTTACTTATTATAATGGTGATGATGATGATGATGCAATTTTGCAGGCGGACAGTGCAAAAGAAAGTAAAGACATGGAAGTTGATACATTGCCAACCGTTGAAAGTTATGTGAATGATCTTGATATTAAAACAAATATTTATTCGAACGATGCAGATTTAGAATATTCTACAGATAGTTATCGGAAAGAAAATGTTGAGAGGCAAGCGATGAAGAAACCTACAAAAAAGAAGCGAAAGCCTATTGATATTATTAATGAGCAATGTTTTAATAAAAAACAAAAACCAGATAATTTTGTTACCGTTAGACGAAAAATAAATTTTATGAATGACTGTGAAAGACCAGCTTCGTATATTCCAAGTAAACCTCATGATGACGAATTAATAAAATGAGCTGTACAAAGCAATGTAATGAAAACTGAATCAGACATCGATAAAAAACCTGAAAAGCGAAAATCTGGTGATATCATTAATGAGCAATGTTTTGATAAAACCCAAAAATTAGATGGTGTTATTGGCGCTAAAGAAAAAATAAATTATATAAATAATTGGGAACGACCAGCCGCGCATATTCCCAGCAAACTAAATGATGAACAATTGCTAAACAAAGCTGTAGAAAGTCAAAATCAAGCTGAAACTTTAAATGATAATACTACTCTCACTGAACATGATATTTTGAGAAGAATCGAAGAAGATCCTAATATGCGGGAAAGACATAAACCTGTAAAACGTCAGAGTAAAAATCAACTAAATGAAGATTATAAACGGGTTAAGCTTACTGAAATTCCACAGATAGGTTAAGACACATAGATAAAGGACCAAAGTAGAAATTTCACAGATAGGTTAAGACACCTAGACAAAGGAACAAAGGTAGAAAAAAATTCCGTTAGGTGGCGCACGATTCGACATAATTAGATAAGAATTTGGAAATGTGGAATTTTGAGATTGGTATTTAAGTAACTTCTCGGTGATCTGAGACTTGAAATTTCAAACTTCATTCAGAGGCCGATGACAGTATAAAACATTACAAAAAGTTTCGCTAGGGGCGCACGGATTTTTGGCGTTATTACGCTAACATATTGAGTTGATACCAATCTTATACCGTTTTCACACAGAAACTTAATCGAGTCACAATTCTATTTAATGAAATAATTAAGTTTCCCTTTTCATACAGGGCATTTTACTTCATTAAGCGAACATCTGTCAGCAGCCCCAAAAAAATATTTCGTTTTTACAAAAAATAATTGAAATGGAAAGCAGCCGTTACCTTCTAGACTATAAATATAATCAAAATAAAATGCATGATTAACTATTCCTAGATGTTGCACCTAACCAAATACATATGTGCCTATTTTCGAAGAAGCCATATTATCTTTTGCAGCAAATGCAGCGAAAATTAAATTTTGATTTTTTTTTTGTATTTTTCTATTTTTCGTAAATTATTGAAAATAATTTATTTTTGATTGTCATTTGTTACATTGACAATAAAATTCGAAGCACCAAGCAAAGCCGACTGGATTTTTCGCTCGATTAGGCATTCAATAAAGCAATAATGAGATAATTAAGAATTTGTATTTTATATGGAAGATTGAGTTCAATTAGGGCTTTAATGTATAAAACTTGACTAATTATTTCATTAAGCCTCTGTGTGAAATTGGCATTCGCGTTGGCTCCATTTAAATTAAATTTAAATTAAATTTTTCGAAAGCGAAGGCTTAGTTTTTTTGCTTGTATATATATATGTAAAATTTGGAAGATGCAAAGGAATTACTAAATTTGTATTCATAGATAGTATTTATTGAATTTGTACACACCACCAGTAATTTGCAACGTTTAAAGTAAAACAATAAAGTGAAGTTAAACGACTACCTAAGTGAAGTGAGAAAATATTAAGTGAGTGTAAAAAGAATACACGAGGCGAGAAATAATAATAGCTGTATTCCAATTCCGCTTTTGGCTTGTGGCTGTTTGATCATACTGTGATGCAGGATTACTCTGCAATTCTTTGTTAAAGTTTATTACTCTACAAACCATATTTAAGAATAATGGCATCAAAAGCTCGAGGTCGCACTATTAATTTATCAATATACATATGTATATAATCTTATCCTAAATAAAACATGCGACCAGCCGATTCCGTAATTGGGATTAAGACATAAACATTCAAATGAAAACGTGAACTTTGTAACAAATACACTTTTTTTTAATTTTACTATATTTGTGAGGCATGAGGGAAATTAAGTAATATCCAGTTAAGCACTTTAATAGGACTTCTGATATGTATGACTCACCTCCAATATTTTGAAAATGATTTAAATTTAAGACACGATTTAACGTTACTGAATTTAGACTTAGCAAAAAATTTGGGCACATTTAATGATTTTACGACAAAAACTACAAAAACAAACATTTTACCATTTCAAAGTCACCCAAGTTTTGGCCTAGCGCACAATTTACCAATGTTAAATCGAGGTGTAAATTTAGAAATTTGTCGAAAAATTTGGGGTAAAATCTGTTGATAAATTTTGGGTAAACGATACTTACTTTTAGCTAAAACGACATTTGAAATAGCTGCGCAAAAAAAGAGATGTTTGCTGAGAAGACGGCGAGAAAAATATTTTTATAATTTCTATGTCAAAATTTTAAAATCATAGTACAGCAAGAATATGTCTTTATATAAGAGCACATTTTTCGCTGAATTTTGTCCATTTATGTAAGGGAAATGCTAAAAAAATTTTTTTTTATACCTTGCTCTTTCTGTATTTTTTCTTTTCAGCAACTCTGGATAACTTTCGCTGTTCACCTGCCGCTTCTGTCTTTCCTTCGGCAAACGACCTTTTCTCTGAGTCACTAAATGAACTAAATGGAATGAGAAATAATAGGCAATTAAATAAAGATTAAAAACTTGAAAAAAAAATAATAAAAAAAATTTTTATTTAAACGGTTTTATTTAAAACAATACTTACATGAAGTAATAATAATACTAAGAGCTAGAAAATAATTAGGTAGGTCCTAGGTACTAGTCATCACACTCCTCAACAATCTAGGGCGTTGATCAGACAATTAAATAAAATCGTTGGACGCGTCAAATTTCTATTGATAGTCATATATAAGACCAACTGAACCTAAATAAGATTATGCTACGCCTCACATTTTTAGAAATTTCACGCGCCCAACGCTTTTATTTAATTGTCTGATCAACGCCCTGGATTGATAGGAGTGTGAGGACTAGTACCTAGGAGCTACCTAATTATTTTCTAGCTTTTAGTATTACTAATGCTTCATGTAAGTATTGTTTTTAATAAAACCGTTTAACTTAAATTTTTTTTAAAATCTTTCTTTCTTTTATACACAGGGGAACGGTTAACCATACATGCCTTAAAACTGGAAAAAACTCAAAGGTAACTGTGTGGGGTGATGTTTAGTTATTTAATTTATATTGCAAGCTTTATCTTCTAAGCCCAATGAGGTTTCGAATGAAATTGTATTGGACAGAGTCCGTTGTTGGGAAAATATGTTGTTACATTGCCTGCAATCGAACGCCGTCGTGTCCGCCATGTGGCGTTACCTCCTCAAACGTTGCTCCAGTTTTGGAGGGCGCCGCCTCCAGATTGTTGCCATTTTTAAGGTTCCAGTAATTATATTAGCCGAGGGGCCTTCTTCGCTGGAACATCAAATAATTTATTACTTCCAATAAAGTAAAAGAAGAAATCAACTGTTTTTAACTAGTTTAATTTTTTCTCTCTGTACGATGTACGATGTCGGGGCCGGTCAAAATTGGAACGGCCGCTCGTTTCTTTTTATCTATCTTGTCTTAATTTTTTTGTGTGATGTGGGCTGCAGTCGTACTTGGCATTCGCGTTGCCAACTGCCCGCGCCTGTCAAGTACAACTATAGCCCCAACCACATAGACTACCTTATAATGTCTTTAGCTAATACTTATTTTTCCTTTATATCACCCTTCCTTTTGAAAAAGAAGAATTTGGCAAACTGATCACTTTTGCCATATTCTTCTTTTGCATTGGTTCGAATGAACGAATATATTAGGGTGTACCTTCCTTTTTGAAATTCGTTCATTCGAAGCAATTTTACATATTTATTGTTTTCTAAACTTTACATTACGGTTTTTGAATTTTTCGTTTTATGTGTTTTCCTTTTTCTTTTATGTACATATATAAATCAGATTATATGAATTTCTTCTTACATTAATATTAACAGATATATGTGTAAGTATATATTAGCAAATAGTTTTACAAATTGTATATTTTGTACACATTGAATTTAGTATAACGAATTAGTTTTTTATACTCAGCTGAGCAGAGCTCACAGAGTATATTAACTTTGTTCGCATTACGGTCGTTACGGCATAAACTAATCGAGATAGATATAGACTTCTATATATCAAAATGATCTGGGCGAAAAAAGAAATTCATTTAGCCATGTCCGTCCGTCCGTCCGTCTGTCTGTCTGCCCGTGAACACGATAACTTGAGTAAATTTTGAGGTACCTTAATGAAATTTGGTATATAGGTTCATGGGCACTCATCTCAGATCGTTATTTAAAATGAACGAAATCGGACTATAACCACGCCCACTTTTTCGATATCGAAAATTTTGAAAAACCGAAAAAGTGCGATAATTCATTACCAAAGACGGATAAAGCGATGAAGCTTGGTAGATTGGTTGACCTTATGACGCAGAATAGTAAATTAGTAAAATTTTGGACAATGGGCATGGCACCGCCCACTTTTAAAAGAAGGTAATTTAAAAGGTTTGCAAGCTGTAATTTGGCAGTCGTTGAGGGTATCATGATGAAATTTGACAGGAACGTTACTCCTATTACTATATGTGTGCTAAATAAAAATTTGCAAAACCGGACGATGAACACGCCCACCTTAAAAAAAAATTTTTCAAGTCAAATTTTACAAAAAATTTAATATCTTTACAGTATATATGTAAATTATGTCAACATTCATCTACAGTAATTATATGGTGCAACAAAATACAAAAATAAAAGAAAATTTCAAAATGGGTGTGGCTCCGCCTTTTTCATTTAATTTGTGTGGAATACTTTGGGTGCCATAATTCGGACAAAAATTTACCAATCCTTGTGAAATTTGGTAAGGGCATAGCTTCTATGACGATAACTGTTTTATGTGAAAATGGACGAAATCGTTTGACGCCACGCCCAGTTTTCATACACAATCGACCGTCTGTCCTTCCGCTCAGCCGTTAACACGATATCTTTACTAAACTGTGTTCACGTACTTATCTGAACTCACTCTATCTTGGTAATAAAAATGGGCGAAATCAGACAATGAACACGCCCACTTTTTCGATATCGAAAAATGAAAAAGTGCCATAATTCTATACCAAATACGAAAAAAAGACGAAACATGGTGAATGGATTGGTTTTTTGACGCAAAATATAACTTTAGAAAAATTGTGTAAAATGAGTGTGACACCTACCATATTAAGTAGAAGAAAATGAAAAAGTCCTGCTGGTCGAAATCAAAAGCCCTTGGAATTATGGCAGGAATACTGTTCGTAAGTAAATTAGCGGTACCCGACAGATGATGTTCTGGGTCACCCTGGTCCACATTTTGGTCGATATCTCGAAAACGCCTTCACATTTACAACTTAGGGCTACTCCCTTTTAAAATACTCAGTAACACCTTTAATTTGATACCCATATCGTACAAACATTTTATAGAGTCACCCCTGGTTCACCTTTATGGTGATATCTCGAAAAGGCGTCCACCTATAGAACTAAGGCCCACTCCCTTTTAAAATACTGTTTAATACCTTCCATTTGATACCCATGTCATACAAGCACATTCCAGGGTTACCCTAGGTTCATTTTCCTACATCGTTATTTCCCCTTATTTTGTCTTCAAAGCTTTCAGCTGAGTATGTAATGTCCGGTTACACCGGAACTTAGCCTTCCTTACTTGTTTTTATTAGTTTTTTTTTTATATATTACATTTTCATATGTAAATAAAATTTCATTTATACTTTTTAAATAGTTACCATTACATTAGTGATTATTCTTTTGGTTCTCTTATTTTTTGATAATTCAATTTAAATTTGAATTTTCATTTTCTTGATTTTACATTAGAAAATATAAGTATATACATTTTAATAATAGTATTTTTATACTCAGTTGAGCAGAGCTCACAGAGTATATTAACTTTGATTGGATAACGGTTGGTTGTACAGGTATAAAGGAATCGAGATAGATATAGACTTCCATATATCAAAATCATTAGTATCGAAAAAAAATTCGATTGACCCATGACCGTCCGTCCGTCCGTTAACACGATAACTTGAGTAAATTTTAAGGTATCTTGATGAAATTTGGTATGTAGGTTCCTGGGCACTAATCTCAGATCGCTATTTAAAATGAACGATATCGAACTATAACCACGCCCACTTTTTCGATATCGAAAATTTCGAAAAATCGAAAAAGTGCGATAATTCATTACCAAATACGGATAAAGCGATAAAACTTGGTAGGTGAGTTGAACTTATGAAGCAGAATAGAAAACTATTAAAATTTTGGACAATAGGGGTGGCACCGCCCACTTTTAAAAGAAGATAATTTAGAAGTTTTGCAAAATGTAATTTGGCAGTCGTTGAAGATATCATGTTGAAATTTGGCAGGAACGTTACTCTTATTACTATGTGTATGCTTAATAAAAATTTGCAAAATCGGAGAACGCCCACGCCCACTTTTAAAAAAAAAATTAAAAGAAAAGTTAATATCTTCACAGTATATAATTAAAATATGTCAACATTCAACTACAGAAATGATATGGTGCAACAAAATACAAAAATAAAAGAAATTTCCGCCCTTTTTCATGTAATTTGTCTAGGATACTTTTAATGCCATATGTCGAACAAAACATTACCAATCCTTTTGAAATTTGGTAGAGGCTTAGATTCTAGGACGATAACTGTTTTCTGTGAAAAAGGGCGAAATCGCTTGAAGCCACGCCCAGTTTTTATACACAGTCGGCCGTCTGTCCTTCCACTCGACCTTTAACACGATAACTTGAGCAAAAATCGATATATCTTTACTAAACTCAGTTCACGTACTTATCTGAACTCACTTTATATTGGTGTAAAAAATGACCGAAATGCGACTATGACCACGCCCACTTTTTCGATATCGAAAATTACTAAAAATGAAAAAAAATGCCATAATAATATACCAAATACGAAAAAAGGGATGAAACATGGTAATTCGATTGGTCTATTGAAGCAAAATATAACTTTAGAAAAAAACGTTGTGAAATGGTTTTTGACACCTACCATATTAAGTAGAAGAAAACGTTTTGCAGGGCGAAATCAAAAGCCCTTGGAATCTTGGAAGGATAGCTGTTTGTGTTATTATATATATAAATAAATTATCGGTACCCGACAGATGATGTTCAGGGTCACCCTGGTTCACATTGTGATCGATACCTCAAAAACGCCTTCACATATACAGCTACCACCACTCCCTTTTAAAACCTTCATTAATACCTTTAATTTGATACCCATATCGTACAAACAAATTATAGAGTCACCCCTGGTCCACCTTTATGGCGATATCTCGAAAAGGCGTCCACTTATAGAACTAAGGCCCACTCCCTTTTAAAATACTCATTATCACCTTTCGTTTGATACCCATATCGTACAAACAAATTCTAGAGTCACCACTGGTCCACCTTTATGGCGATATCTCGAAAAGGCGTCCATCTATAGAAATAAGACCCACTCCCTTTTAAAATACTTATTAACACCTTTCATTTGATACCCATATCGTACAAACAAATTCTAGAGTCAGCCCTGGTCCACCTTTATGGCGATATCTCGAAAAGGCGTCCACCTATAGAACTAAGGCCCACTCCCTTCTAAAATACTCTTTAACACTTTTCATTTGATATCCATATTGTACAAACAAATTCTAGAGTCAGCCCTGGTCCACCTTTAAGCCGATATCTCGAAAAGGCGTGCATCCATAGAACTAAGGCCCACTCCGTTTTAAAATACTCATCAACACCTTTCGTTTGATACCCATATTGTACAAACGCATTCTAGAGTCACCCCTGGTTCACGTTTATGGCGTTATCTGGAAAAGGTGTCCAACTATAGATTTAAGGTCCTCTCCCTTTTAAAATACTCATCAACACCTTTCGTTTGATACCCATATTGTACAAACGCATTCTAGAGTCACCCCTGGTCCACGTTTATGGCGATATCTCGAAAAGGTGTCCACCTATAGATTTAAGGTCCACTCCCTTTTAAAATACTCATTAAAACCTTTTATTTGATACCCATATCATACAAAAAAATTCTACACTCAGAAAAAAACAAGAATTTTCGTACTTGAATCAAGTACAAATCAAGAATTTTGGTCACAAAAGTAGGGTAATCCCGATAATTCTCATCCGAAGTACTAAATTCTTATTTCAAGAATTTTTTTTTAAGACCGAAAATTCTTTTAAACCCGTTTTTGTCCATATTTAAGAATGTTTCGCGGTTTTCAAGAACAAATACTTCTTAAAACAAAACTAACAAGTAAGGAAGGTTAAGTTCGGGTGTAACCGAACATTACATACTCAGTTGAGAGCTATGGTGACAGCATAAGGGAAAATAACCATGTAGGAAAATGAACCGAGGGAAACCCTGGAATGTGCTTGTATGACATGTGTATCAAATGAAAGGCTTTAAAGAGTATTTTATGAGGGAGTGGGCCATAGTTCTATAGGTGGACGCCATTTAGGGATATAGCCATAAAGGTGGATCAGGGTTGACTCTAGAATGCGTTTGTACGATATGGGTATCAAATTAAAGGTATTAATGAGGGTTTTAAAAGGGAGTGGTGGTTGTTTTATAGGTGGTCGCCTTTTCGAGATATCGCCATAAAGGTGGACCAGGGGTGACTCTAGAATGCGTTTGTACGATATGGGTATCAAATTAAAGGTATTAATGAGGGTTTTAAAAGGGAGTGGTGGTTGTTGTATAGGTGGTCGCCTTTTCGAGATATCGCCATAAAGGTGGACCATGGGTGCCTCTAGAATGCGTTTGTACGATATGGGTATCAAATTAAAGGTATTAATGAGGGTTTTAAAAGGGAGTGGTGGTTGTTGTATAGGTGGTCGCCTTTTCGAGATATCGCCATAAAGGTGGACCATGGGTGCCTCTAGAATGCGTTTGTACGATATGGGTATCAAATTAAAGGTATTAATGAGGGTTTTAAAAGGGAGTGGTGGTTGTTTTATAGGTGGTCGCCTTTTCGAGATATCGCCATAAAGGTGGACCAGGGGTGACTCTAGAATGTGTTTGTACGATATGGGTATCAAATTAAAGGTATTAATGAGGGTTTTAAAAGGGAGTGGTGGTTGTTTTATAGGTGGTCGCCTTTTCGAGATATCGCCACAAAGGTGGACCAGGGGCGACCCTAGAATTTGTTTGTACAATATGGGCATCAAACGAATGGTGTTAATGAGTATTTTAAAATGGAGTGGGCCTTAGTTCTATAGGTGGATGCCCTTTCGAAATATCGCCATAAAGGTGGACCAGGGGTGACTCTAGAATGTGTTTGTACGATATGGGTATCAAATTAAAGGTATTAATGAGGGTTTTAAAAGGGAGTGGTGGTTGTTGTATAGGTGGTCGCCTTTTCGAGATATCGCCATAAAGGTGGACCAGGGGTGACTCTAGAATGTGTTTGTACGATATGGGTATCAAATTAAAGGTATTAATGAGGGTTTTAAAAGGGAGTGGTGGTTGTTGTATAGGTGGTCGCCTTTTCGAGATATCGCCATAAAGGTGGACCAGGGGTGACTCTAGAATGTGTTTGTACGATATGGGTATCAAATTAAAGGTATTAATGAGGGTTTTAAAAGGGAGTGGTGGTTGTTTTATAGGTGGTCGCCTTTTCGAGATATCGCCATAAAGGTGGACCAGGGGTGACTATAGAATGTGTTTGTACGATATGGGTATCAAATTAAAGGTATTAATGAGGGTTTTAAAAGGGAGTGGTGGTTGTTGTATAGGTGGTCGCCTTTTCGAGATATCGCCATAAAGGTGGACCAGGGGTGACCCTAGAATTTGTTTGTTCAATATGGGCATCAAACGAAAGGTGTTAATGAGTATTTTAAAATGGAGTGGGCCTTAGTTCTATAGGTGGATGCCCTTTCGAGATATCGCCATAAAGGTGGACCATGGGTGCCTCTAGAATGCGTTTGTACGATATGCGTATCAAACGAAAGGTGTTAATGAGTATTTTAAAAGGGAGTAATCCTTAGTTCCATAGGTGGACGCCGTTTCGAGATATCGCCATAAAGGTGGACCAGGGGTGACCCTAGAATTTGTTTGTACAATATGGGTATCAAAAGAAAGGTGTTAATGAGCATTTTAAAAGGGAGTAATCCTTAGTTCCATAGGTGGACGCCGTTTCGAGATATCGCCATAAAGGTGGACCAGGGGTCACCCTAGAATTTGTTTGCACAATATGGGCATCAAACGAAAGGTGTTAATGAGTATTTTTGAAGGGAGAGGGCCTTAGTTCTATACGTGGACGCCGTTTCGAAATATCGCCATAAAGGTGGACCAGGGGTGATTCTAGAATGTGTTTGTACGATATGGGTATCAAATGAAAGGTGTTAATGAGTATTTTAAAAGGCAGTAATCCTTAGTTCCATAGGTGGACGCCGTTTCGAGATATCGCCATAAAGGTGGGCCAGGGGTAACTCTAGAATTCGTTTGTGATATATGGGTATCAAACGAAAGGAGTTAATGAGTATTTTAAAAGGGAGTGGGCCTTAATTCTATAGGTGGACGCTTTTCGAGGCATCGCAATAAAGGTGGACCAGGGGTGACTCTAGACTTTGTTTGCACGATATGGGTATCAAATGAAAGGTGTTAATGCGTATTTTTAAAAGGGAGTGGGCCTTAGTTCTATAGGTGGACGCCTTTTCGAGATATCGCCATAAAGGTGGACCAGGGGTGACTCTAGAATGAGTTTGTATGATATGGGTATCAAATTAAAGGTATTAATGAGAGTTTTGAAAGGGAGTGGTGGTAGTTGTATATGTGAAGGCGTTTTCCAGATATCGACGAAAATGTGGACCAGGGTGACCCAGAACATCATCAGTTGGATACCGCTAATTTATTTATATATGTAATACCTGCCAAGATTTTAAGGGTTTTTTATTTCGCCCTGCAGAACTTTTTCATTTTCTTCTACTTAATATGGTAGGTGTCACAACCATTTTATAAAGTTTTTTCTAAAGTTATATTTCGCGTCAATAAAACAATCCAATTACCTTACCATGTTTCATCCCTTTTTTCGTCAGTATCCTAGACAAATTAAATGAAAAAGGGCGGAGCCACGCCCATTTTGAAAATTTCTTTTATTTTTGTATTTTGTTGCACCATATCATTACCGTAGTTGAATGTTGACATAATTTACTTATATACTGTAAAATTTTTTTTTAAAAGTGGGCGTGGTGCTTCTCCGATTTTGCTACTTTTTATTAAGCATACATATAGTAATAGGAGTAACGTTCCTGCCAAATTTCATAATGATATCTTCAACGACTGCCAAATTACAGCTTGCAAAAATTTTGAATTACGTTCTTTTAAAATTAGGCGGTGCCACACCCATTGTCCAAAATTTTACTAATTTTCTATTCTGCGTCATAAGTTCAACTCATCTACCAAGTTTCGTCGCTGTATCGGTCTTTTGTAATGTATTATCGCACTTTTTCGGTTTTTCGAAATTTTCGATATCGAAAAAGTGGGCGTGGTTATAGTCCGATATCGTTCATTTTAAATAGCGATCTGAGATGAGTGCTCAGAAACTTACATACCAAATTTCATCAAGATACCTCAAAATTTACTCAAGTTGTCGTGTTAACGGACGGATGGAAGGACGGACATGGCTCAATCAAATTTTTTTTCGATCCTGATAATTTTGATATATGGAAGTCTATATCTATCTCGATTCCTTTATATATGTACAACCAACCGTTATCTAATCAAACTTAATATACTCTGTAAGCTCTGCTCAACTGAGTATACAAATTCTCAAATCAAATTTGTTAAAATACTCATTAAAACCTTTTATTTGATACCCATATCATTCTAAAAAATTCTACACTCAGAAAAAAACAAGAATTTTCGTACTTGAATCAAGTACAAATCAAGAATTTTGGTCACAAAAGTTAGGTAATCCCGATAATTCTCATCCGAAGTACTAAATTCTTATATCAAGAATTTTTTTTAAGACCGAAAATTCTTTTAAGGCCGTTTTTGTCCATATTTAAGAATGTTTCGCGGTTTTCAAGAACAAATTCTTCTTAAAACAAAACTAAAAATTCTCAAATCAAAATCGTTGGAATCTCAATTTGAATCTTCTTTGTTCTTAAATTAAATCCTTCAATTCTAGAATTAAGAATACTTTGTTTTTAAAACAGGAATATTTATTTATTTATTTATTTAAGCCAATTAAAAAAGAATCTTATAGGCTAATTATAAAATTGTAAAGTAGTTAATAATATATAATAATATAAATTACCTTACTTGTAAAAAATATTTAAAATACTCAGAAAGCCTTCTTTCGAACAAGAAAAATCTATCTCACAAAATTTAGAAATTCTATTGAACTCAATTAAGGCTCTAGTAATTGGAGCATTCCGCGCATAAAGAGCCCTGAGAACACCAATATGAAAAAACTCAGAAGCACGAAGAGCTCTAGCCGGTATATTAATGAAAATCCTCTACAAGAGCACAGGGCAATCAACAACCCCACGTAACAAATCGAAAACGAACGACAACGATAAAATTGTCCTCCTGTCCTGCAATGATTTTAAGTTGATCAATAAGCAACGAGCTTTATAAGTCGGGACAGGATCCGAGAAGCGCAGACTGCGTAATGCAAAGCGTACGAATACTTTTTGGATTCGTTCAATTCTTGCAACATGGCAGGAATAATACGGAGACCAGATGAAACAAGCGTATTCAAGTTTGGATCGCACAAACGCAGAATATAAAAGCTTTAGCGTATACGGGTCACTGAAATCCAAGCTATGACGCCTAACAAAAGCTAGCATGGCATACGACTTAGCAATGCACACATTAATATGACTTGAAAACGAAAACTTCGTGTCAAATATTACACCCAAGTCCTTAATTTCACTAACCCGCAACAGGGGCGAGTTTGATATTTGACACACGGTATCAATCAAGTTGACACGCTTCGAAAAAGTTATTTGAAAGCACTTTTTTAGGTTAAGTGATAACCGATTATTATTACACCAGTTACTAAGTTTATCCAAAGCTTCTTGCAACAATACCGCATCATGAAGGCTATGAATAGGCAAGTATATCTTCAGGTCATCTGCATACAGCAAGAATCTTACTTTAGAGAAGCAAGAGCGAATATCATTAATAAACATGACAAAAAACAGTGGACCCAGGATACTACCTTGTGGAACACCGGAGGAAGCAACGAATGGACGAGACCTAACACCATCAACTACAACCATGCAGCGACGCTTAAATAAGTAGGATTCAATCCAACTCAAAAATACTGAGTGAAAGCCCAAACAGGCTAACTTTTTTATCAAAATAACATGGGAAACCCGATCGAATGCCTTGGAAAAGTCAGTATACACAGCGTCGACCTGATATCCTGCCTGAAAAGCTGCAAGGCAGTCATCCGAGAAAATAGACAGATTAGACACAGTTGAACGTCCTGGAAAAAATCCATGCTGCTCAGGACACACAAAATTCTTTACACAGAAACGTAATTTATCTTGGATGATACATTCAAAGAGCTTCGCAATGGTGGACAGTTTTGAAATAGGCCTATAATTAGTAATATCATTTTTATTGCCGCTCTTGAAAATAGGTGTAATGAATGCTACTTTCCACGCATCAATAAAAGTACCTGTAGATAACGAATTATTAAAAATTAACAACAGTGGATAGACTAGGGAATCACATTGTTTAAACAGAATTGCAGAGAACCCATCGATATCGGTAATAGTCGACGTCTTAAGCCGAATAAGCCCATTAAGAACATCTTCCTTAGACAATACTACATTACCGAAGTCAATCGAAGCCTGAATATTAAAAGTAATGTTATCATGATTGACAGAGTCAGAAGTGAAATTGTTCATAAAGTATTCAGCAAAAAAATTTGCAGCATCCTCCGGAGTATCGACAGCTTCTTCAGCAAGAAAAAGAGAGGACGGAATATTCGAAACTGATTTCTTCGAGTTGACAAAGTTCCAAAATGATTTTGGGTTAGATTTAAGATTTTCCTCAAAATTTAAAATATAATTTCTGTGTAAGAATTTATCCAGACACGCGAATTTCTTATCATACTCTTTATACAAGTTGAAAAACGTTGGATTTTGAGTTCTTTTAAATTTACGGAAAAATTTATTTTTCAAATTCCGGAGTTTCATCAAGGCTCTATTATGCCAGGGCACCTTGTACTTCTTTTTGGAAGCCAAGGGAATGACATTTCTACAAATTTGCAGAACAGTAGACTTAAATATCTCAAACCTTTTAGTGGTATCAAGACTGCAAAACAAATTATCCCAATTTATTTCCAGCAAAAGATTGTTCAAGTTCGAAAAATCACATCTCTTAAAATTAAAAGAAAAATTAGAGCTGGTAGTACTCGCTTCGGCAAATTTATAAAACTCAAGATCAAGAACTAATGGAACATGATGCAAATCGGATTTTTTAATAGGAGAAATACATTCAAAAAGTGAAAAATTTAGATTATTAGATAAAAATATCAAATCCAAAGTACGACCTAGTCTGTTTGAAAAACGATTAATTTGTTTAATATCAATACTTAAAAAACTATCTATTAAATATATTTCACTGGAGCCAATGACCTCACATGCTATTAAAGCCGAGTTTGATAGAGTCTGTGACCATTTAACATTACCCAGATTAAAATCACCCAGCACGCAGAGATGATCACCACCAACTTTGTTCAATGCCAGTGACGTAATATTATCGACATGTGCAGTGTATAAGTCGTAGCTACTATTGGGCGGTATATACGAAGTACAAACAAAAACAGTGTCTGATGAGCCTCGAATGCATACACATAGCTGGTCAAGTAGCGCACTATTATTTTCCAGTATGATTTCAGAAGCATGATGTTTGGAATGTACCGCAATGAGAACTCCACCACCTCGTGCACAACCAGTAAAGTTTGAATTTCTGTCTTTGCGAAAAACATTGTATAACATAGGATCAAAATATTCCTCGCTGAAAAAGTTTTCATTTAGCCACGTCTCAATGAAAACAAAAACATCATATTCTTCATGGCAGCTAAATAGCCGCACCAGCTGGGATTTTGTTCTAACACCAGCCATATTCTGCATATATAATCTTAGGTGATTATTTCTTCCATCTAACCCAACCGATTGCCGTCGGACATCGGTTGGTTTTCGTCGTTTTTTGGCTTGAATTTAAATGGGCGCACAACAATATTTGCAGGCCATAGTTCAGGCCGCAACAGCATCGCATATGAGTTGGCATTAACGCCTAACTTGAAATTAAGGTGTCTCAAAGAGCTCGGATCCACACCTTTCTTGCTAAGACTACTGCAAATAATGGAGTTTTCTTCCATACCAGTATGTCTAGCAATATATTTTTTTACCTGGTCAGCTGTAGCTGAAGTAGAAAAGGGAGATATATGGAGCCATTTTCTTCTGACAACAGCTCGTAACTCATTACTGGAGCTCGACCCAATAAATAAGGGTTTAATTAATTTCCGAGCGTTTGCATTTTTTGGGTGGCTAGCGTTGATATTTGCCCTGGAATCAGCATTGTTACCAGAACCTTGCAACTGATTTGAATTTAAATCGCTTTGGGAAGAATTCGCTGTACTAGAACCAGAGGACTTATTTTTGCTTTTATTAGACCTCTTTTTTTTACGCACAGTGTTCCAATCACTTTGGTTATCAGCACCTGCAGATGGTTCATCTAAATTAGTTGCACTCATATTGGCTGGAAACACTGGCGCCGCAGTCGGAGTACCAGTAGCGGGAGTAGCAACATGAGGGGACGGCAGCATTTTCTCTTGGGCAGTAGAAGCAGAAGAAGAGGTATAAGAAGAGGAAGTATTAGTAACTACACTAGTTGACAAAGCAGCAACGAAGGCGTATGGCATATTTGTTGTTGGAACAGAAGTATTGACTGCACTGAGTACACCATTACCATCAGACACAATTATTTCCTTTCCACTAACCTTCTCTTTGGCCAAAGGGCCACTAACAATACCACGCACTTCACTGAATTCAGATAGCAAGTGCGACACAATCGATTTATTTTCGTTCTTATATTGAACACGAAACGGTCTTGAATCGAAATTTATCGAACTTGAAGCAAGAAAATTTGTTCTAATTTTAAGAAGAATTTTGAATTAAAAGAAGAATATTGTAACGAATTTTCTTGCAATTCCCCTTATTTGCAATCTTCTGCTGAGTTCGAATCACTAAACTGTTGAATAAATAACTCCAATATTTAATAATGCAAAATGGCCTTTATTAAAGTACTTCACAATAACACTCAAACTTTGCAACGAATAGCTTGCTTAATAGCCAAACTGATTTATAGCTCAAATGAACCTCTACTATTCAAAATAATACTGCTCTAGCTCGCTAGATAGCGTCTTAATCGAAATCTCAAATCAAACTGAATTCCAGCGCCTCTGCACTTGTTGCCGTATATACTGTCTGATTTCAACGTTGCATCTTCTAGGCGCTTCCAGAATCTACAAGTTTCCATTAGCTCTCAAACTTCTCAGCTGTAACTACAATTGCAAAATTTTGTAGCTTTTCTCATGGCATACTTTCAGGAGTATCTCACATATATGCATGTGTTTGTGCATTGACTCTCCGCTGCTCGTACACGTACTTGGTACATATGTGTAGACGCAATTACTGTTTCGTTTATGTAGATACATAATGATTGAATTATTGATGTGAATTCGCGTCACTGCTTAGCATCGGCTTAGAGATAGCAGCACCCCTTAGTTTTGCTAATATTCGTAACACTGCCCTCCACCTAAGTGTGATCGTCCCAATCAGACAAATCTCTCGATCTAAACGCTGCTAGCATCGCCAAATGTACCCCTCTTCTATTTCGTGATTTTCCAGTTGCTTGTATGCGGTAGATGACATCACTGATCGTCTTCACAACTCTGTACGGGCCTTCCCAACTGCACCGATATTTGGATGGAACACCTTTCCGCCGGTGAGGGTTGTAAGCAGTACCAAATCTCTCTCCCGGAAATCTTCCAAATTATTTTCCTTGTCGTACCTGTGTTTCATCTTACTACTCATTATCCTGGTACGTTCCCTCGCACTCTGTTTCTTACCAATGAACTACTTCGTAGGCTTCGCATAATCAGTATCGTTCCCACATTTCACAATAATAGTGCGCTCCGGCTTGAGACTACGCTCGCATTCTTTCTCGGAAATTCGTTGCTTCGTTTTCCTGCGTCTTTTAGGTTTTTTCAATGCCAGTGTTTCTCTAGCAGGTACTTTTGGTTTTGCTTTATTTGGCCCATTTGACCTATTAACCTTTGTCTTGGACTTCCGCGGTTTTTGTCGAGTCTTCTCCACCAGTACTCGATTACTACTGAACCCTTTCTCCAAGTGAAGTTAATGATATATCCTCATAACGCATCACCCTTCTCTGCATATCGATCTTGATGTCATGGTCAACCAAGAAATCCACTCTCAATATAACTTCATCAACAATCTCCGCCGCAACGAATTTGTGTAAAACCATGACCTTTCCAATTAAGACTTCACAGATCACTTCTCCCCCCTTGTGACCGTACGCAACCTCGCTCCAGGTAACGGTTCTACTCTCCTGTTGACCAAGTCAGATCGGATCAAGGAATGAAATGCGCCCGTATCTACAGTCAGTACACGCTCCTTGCCATCCACATTCCCTCTGACGGTAAGACTGCTTTATTTCCTTCCAATTTGCGACACAGATATCATAGGACATTCAATAGCCGGGGCAAGTTTTCGTTCTTTACATCCGACACGCTCTTGCTCATTCCCTCCAGCTTTGCGTTTACGGGCACCCACATTGTTGGAACTGTTAGGACCAAGATCGCAATGACGTGCAATGTGACCAGACTTCCCGCATGTGAAGCATTTGATAACTTTTTCACTCCGCTTTTGCGATCCTTTCAGCGCCTCCAATATTGCGTCTACCCACTCTGGCCTTTCTACTTCCACACGGCGTGCTTTGAAAACTGGCTTACACAGAAGCGACGCTGTTTCCTGAATCAGAGCTTGTGACACCGTTTCTGCGAATGTTGGCTTTGGGTTTGCGTAAGTAGCTCGCTTTGTTTCGACGTCCCGTATGTCATTTATAAAGCTCTTAATCTTTACCCTTTCCCTGTACTCCACGGGTGCGTCCGCATTCGCTAAATGTGCAAGCCTTTCAATATCCGACGCAAACTCCTGCAAAGTCTCATTCGCTCTTTGGTGACGGTTTTGCAACTCAATTTGGAATATCTGTTTTCTATGCTCGCTTCCATAACGTCGTTCTACAGCAGCCATCAATGCTTCATAACTGTTCCGTTCGTACTCTGGAATCGTCTGTAAGATTTCCGCTGCAGGCCCTTTCAATGCCACAACAGTGCAGCAAATTTATCTTCCGCATTCCAGTTGTTCACTGCTGCGGTCTTCTCAAAATGTAGCTTGAAGACCTGGAAAGGAACAGATCCCTCGAAGGATGGTGTTTTTACCTTTGGATTACTCGTTGAAACTGCTGGGCGATTTAGTTGCAACTGCTCGATACTGTAAAATTTTTGTATCTTGCGCCTCCAACTTCGAGGAAATACGTCCCTCTTGCTCTTCCAGTTGAGCAGAGATCTGCGATGATATCTGTGCTGAAATTTGCGCCAACATTTCGGATATTCGTGCCTCTTGTGCTTCAATCTTCGCTGTTATTTCAGATGAGATTTCTGCAATACGTGTCTCCTGTGATTCCATCTTGGATGCCATATATGTCTTCTGTTCTTCGGGCTGTGTAGAAATTTGTGTTTCCTGAGCTTCAATCTTCGATGTTATGCGTGTCTCCTGCGATTCGAATTGTGATAACATATACGTTTTCTGTTCTTCCATCTTGGATGTTAAACGTGTCTCCTGTGATTCCAGCTGAGATTCCACTGTCGATGTTTGAGCAGTTATTGCAGCCAATATCATGTTCAAGTATGTTCTCGTAACTGTTTGCGATGTTTCGTTTTTCTCTTCAATTTTTGTTGTTGTTTCGTCCCCATCAGGATAAAAGACAAACTCGTGCACATCAATTCCTTGGGACTCCATTACCCCTCGTAGCCGTGCTTAAAGTTCGATGTTATTGCCGGTTGCATTTAAACCACGGTTCTCCAACTCCTTTTTCAGTTTCTGGATCTTCAATTCACTGAACTTTGCCATGTCCAAGTTGTATTCCCAATCTTCAGAATTTATTCAACAATTCCTCTTTTGACACCAATTGTAACGAATTTTCTTGCAATTCCCCTTATTTGCAATCTTCTGCTGAGTTCGAATCACTAAACTGTTGAATAAATAACTCTAATATTTAATAATGCAAAATGGCCTTTATTAAAGTACTTCACAATAACACTCAAACTTTGCAACGAATAGCTTGCTCAATAACCAAACTGATTGATAGCTCAAATGAAACTCTACTATTCAAAATAATACCTCTTGCTCGCTAGATAGCGTCTTAATCGAAATCTCAAATCAAACTGAATTCCAGCGCCTCTACACTTGTTGCCTTATATACTGTCTGATTTCAACGTTGCATCTTCTAGGCGCTTCCAGAATCTACTAGTTGCCATAAGCTCTCAAACTTCTCAGCTGTAACTACAATTGCACAATTTTATTGCTTTTCTCATGGCATACTTTCAGGAGTAACTCAGATATATGCATGTGTTTGTGCATTGACTCTCCACTGCTCGTACACGTACATGGTACATATGTGTAGACGCAATTATTGTTTCGTTTATGTAGATACATAATGATTGAATTATTGATGTGAATTCGCGTCACTGCTTAGCATCGGCTTAGAGATAGCAGCACCCCTTAGTTTTGCTAATATTCGTAACACTGCCCTCCACCTAAGTCTGATCGTCCCAATCAGACAAATCTCTCGATCTAAACGCTGCTAGCATCGCCAACTGTACCACTCTTCTATTTCGTGATTTCCCAATTGCTTGTATGCGGTAGATGACATCACTGATCGTCTTCACAACTCTGTACGGGCTTTCCCAACTGCACCGATATTTGGATGGAACACCTTTCCGCCGGTGAGGGTTATATAGCAGTACCAAATCTCCCTCCCGGAAACCTTCCAAATTATTTTCCTTGTCGTACCTGTGTTTCATCTTACTACTCATTATCCTGGATCGTTCCCTCGCACTCTGTTGCTTACCAATGAACTACTTCGTAGAGCTTGCGCTTCACGGATTGGCTTCGCATAATCAGTATCGTTCCCACATTTCACAACAGTAGTGCGCTCCGGCTGGAAACTACCCTCGCATTCTTTCTCGGAAATTCGTTGCTTCGTTTTCCTGCGTCTTTTAGGTTTTGTCAATGCCAGTGTTTCTCTCGCAGGTACTTTTGGTTTTGCTTTATTTGGCCCATTCGACCTATTAACCTTTGCCTTGGACTTCCGCGATTTTTGTCGAGTCTTCTCCATCAGTACTCGATTACTACAGAACCCTTTCTCCAACTTGAAGTTAAGTGGTATATCCTGGTTCTCATAACGCATCACCCTTCTCTGCATATCGATCTTGATGTCATGGTCAACCAAGAAATCCACTCCCAATATAACTTCATCAACAATCTCCGCCACAACGAATTTGTGTAAAACCATGACCTTCCCAATTAAGACTTCACAGATCACTTCTCCCCCCTTGTGACCGTACGCAACCTCGCTCCAGGTAACGGTTCTACTCTCCTGTTGACCAAGTCAGATCGGATCAAGGAATGAGATGCGCCCGTATCTACAGTCAGTACACGCTCCTTGCCATCCACATTCCCTCTGACGGTAAGAATGCTTTATTTCCTTCCAATTTGCGACACAGATATCACAGGACATTCAATAGCCGGGGCAAGTTTTCGTTCTTTACATCCGACACGCTCTTGCTCATTTCCTCCAGCTTTGCGTTTACGGGCACCCACATTGTTGGAACTGTTAGGACCAAGATCGCAATGACGTGCAATGTGACCAGACTTCCCGCATTTGAAGCATTTGATAACTTTTTCACTCCACTTTTGCGATCCTTTCAGCGCCTCCAATATTGCGTCTACCCACTCTGGCCTTTCTACTTCCACACGGCGTGCTTTGAAAACTGGCTTACACAGAAGCGACGCTGTTTCCTGAATCAGAGCTTGTGACACCGTTTCTGCGAATGTTGGCTTTGGGTTTGCGTAAGTAGCTCGCTTTGTTTCGACGTCCCGTATGTCATTTATAAAGCTCTGAATCTTTACCCTTTCCCTGTACTCCACGGGTGCGTCCGCATTCGCTAAATGTGCAAGCCTTTCAATATCCGACGCAAACTCCTGCAAAGTCTCATTCGCTCTTTGGTGACGGTTTTGCAACTCAATTTGGAATATCTGTTTTCTATGCTCGCTTCCATAACGTCGTTCTACAGCAGCCATTAATGCTTCATAGCTGTTCCGTTCGTACTCTGGAATCGTCTGTAAGATTTCCGCTGCAGGCCCTTTCAATGCCACAACAGTGCAGCAAATTTATCTTCCGCATTCCAGTTGTTCACTGCTGCGGTCTTCTCAAAATGTAGCTTGAAGACCTGGAAAGGAACAGATCCCTCGAAGGATGGTGTTTTTACCTTTGGATTACTCGTTGAAACTGCTGGGCGATTTAGTTGCAACTGCTCGATACTGTAAAATTTTTGTATCTTGCGCCTCCAACTTCGAGGAAATACGTCCTTCTTGCTCTTCCAGTTGAGCAGAGATCTGCGATGATATCTGTGCTGAAATTTGCTCCAACATTTCGGATATTCGTGCCTCTTGTGCTTCAATCTTCGCTGTTATTTCAGATGAGATTTCTGCAATACGTGTCTCCTGTGATTCCATCTTGGATGCCATATATGTCTTCTGTTCTTCGAGCTGTGTAGAAATTTGTGTTTCCTGAGCTTCAATCTTCGATGTTATGCGTGTCTCCTGCGATTCGAATTGTGATAACATATACGTTTTCTGTTCTTCCATCTTGGATGTTAAACGTGTCTCCTGTGATTCCAGCTGAGATTCCACTGTCGATGTTTGAGCAGTTATTGCAGCCAATATCATGTTCAAGTCTGTGCTCGTAACAGTTTGCGATGTTTCGTTTTTCTCTTCAAATTTTGTTGTTGTTCCTTCCGCATCAGGATAAAATACAAACTCGTACACATCAATTCCTTGCGACTCCATTACCCCTCGTAGCCGTGCTTGAAGTTTGATCTTATTGCCGGTTGCATTTAAACCACGGTTCTCCAACTCCTTTTTCAGTTTCTGGATCTTCAATTCACTGAACTTTGCCATGTCCAAGTTGTATTCCCAATCTTCAGAATTTATTCAACAATTCCTCTTCTGACACCAATTGTAACGAATTTTCTTGAAATTCCCCTTATTTGCAATCTTCTGCTGAGTTCGAATCACTAAACTGTTGAATAAATAACTCCAATATTTAATAATGCAAAACGGCCTTTATTAAAGTACTTCACAATAACACTCAAACTTTGCAACGAATAGCTTGCTTAAAAACCAAACTGATTGATAGCTCAAATGAAACTCTACTATTCAAAATAATACTGCTCTTGCTCGCTAGATAGCGTTTTAATCGAAATCTCAAATCAAACTGAATTCCAGCGCCTCTACACTTGTTGCCTTATATACTGTCTGATTTCAACGTTGCATCTTCTAGGCGCTTCCAGAATTTACTAGTTGCCATTAGCTGTCAAACTTCTCAGCTGTAACTACAATTGCACAATTTTATAGCTTTGCTCATGGCATACTTTCAGGAGTATCTCAGATATATGCATGTGTTTGTGCATTGACTCTCCGCTGCTCGTACACGTACATGGTACATATGTGTAGACGCAATTATTGTTTCGTTTATGTAGATACATAATGATTGAATTATTGATGTGAATTCGCGTCACTGCTTAACATCGGCTTAGAGATAGCAGCACCCCTTAGTTTTACTAATATTCGTAACACTGCCCTCCACCTAAGTCTGATCGTCCCGATCAGACAAATCTCTCGATCTAAACGCCGCTAGCATCGCCAAATGTACCACTCTTCTATTTCGTGATTTCCCAATTGCTTGTATGCGGTAGGTGACATCACTGATCGTCTTCACAACTCTGTACGGGCCTTCCCAACTGCACCGATATTTGGATGGAACACCTTTCCACCGGTGAGGGTTGTATAGCAGTACCAAATATCCCTCCCGGAAACCTTCCAAATTATTTTCCTTGTCGTACCTGTGTTTCATCTTACTACTCATTATCCTGGATCGTTCCCTCGCACTCTGTTGCTTACCAATGAACTACTTCGTAGAGCTTGCGCTTGACGGATTGGCTTCGCATAATCAGTATCGTTCCCACATTTCACAACAGTAGTGCGCTCCGGCTTGAAACTACCTTCGCATTCTTTCTCGGAAATTCGTTGCTTCGTTTTCCTGCGTCTTTTAGGTTTTGTCAATGCCAGTGTTTCTCTTGCAGATACTTTTGGTTTTGCTTTATTTGGCCCATTCGACCTATTAATCTTTGCCTTGGACTTCCGCGATTTTTGTCGAGTCTTCTCTACCAGTACTCGATTACTACTGAACCCTTTCTCCAACTTGAAGTTAAGTGGTATATCCTGGTTCTCATAACGCATCACCCTTCTCTGCATATCGATCTTGATGTCATGGTCAACCAAGAAATCCACTCCCAATATAACTTCATCAACAATCTCCGCCACAACGAATTTGTGTAAAACCATGACCTTCCCAATTAAGACTTCATAGATCACTTCTCCCCCCTTGTGACCGTACGCAACCTCGCTACAGGTAACGGTTCTACTCTCCTGTTGACCAAGTCAAATCGGATCAAGGAATGAGATGCGCCCGTATCTACAGTCAGTACACGCTCCTTGCCATCCACATTCCCTCTGACGGTAAGAGTGCTTGATTTCCTTCCAATTTGCGACACAGATATCACAGGACATTCAATAGCCGGGGCAAGTTTTCGTTCTTTACATCCGACACGCTCTTGCTCATTTCCTCCAGCTTTGCGTTTACGGGCACCCACATTGTTGGAACTGTTAGGACCAAGATCGCAATGACGTGCAATGTGACCGGACTTCCCGCATTTGAAGCATTTGATAACTTTTTCACTCCGCTTTTGCGATCCTTTCAGCGCCTCCAATATTGCGTCTACCCACTCTGGCCTTTCTACTTCCACACGGCGTGCTTTGAAAACTGGCTTACACAGAAGTGACGCTGTTTCCTGAATCAGAGCTTGTGACACCGTTTTTGCGAATGTTGGCTTTGGGTTTGCGTAAGTAGCTCGCTTTGTTTCGACGTCCCGTATGTCATTTATAAAGCTCTGAATCTTTACCCTTTCCGTGTAATCCACGGGTGCGTCCGCATTCGCTAAATGTGCAAGCCTTTCAATATCCGACGCAAACTCCTGCAAAGTCTCATTCGCTCTTTGGTGATGGTTTTACAACTCAATTTGGAATATCTGTTTTCTATGCTCGCTTCCATAACGTCGTTCTACAGCAGCCATCAATGCTTCATAACTGTTCCGTTCGAACTCTGGATTCGTCTGTAAGATTTCCGCTGCAGGCCCTTTCAATGCCACGAACAGTGCAGCAAATTTATCTTCCGCATTCCAGTTGTTCACTGCTACGGTCTTCTCAAAATGTAGCTTGAAGACCTGGAAAGGAACAGAACCGTCAAAGGATGGTATTTTTACCTTTGGATTACTCGTTGAAACTGCTGGGCGATTTAGGTGCAACTGCTCGATACGTCCTCTCAAAGCATCCAGCTCGGCCTCCATTTTTTCTTCAAACTGTAAAATTTTTGTATCTTGCGCCTCCAACTTCGAGGAAATACGTCCTTCTTGCTCTTCCAGTTGAGCAGAGCTGCGATGATATCTGTGCTGAAATTTGCGCCGATATTTCGGATATTCGCGCCTCTTGTGCTTCAATCTTCGCTGTTATTTCAGATGAGATTTATGCAATACGTGTCTCCTGTGATTCCATCTTGGATGCCATATATGTCTTCTGTTCTTCGAGCTGTGTAGAAATTTTTGTTTCCTGTGCTTCAATCTTCGATGTTATGCGTGTCTCCTGCGATTAAAATTGTGATGACATATACGTTTTCTGTTCTTCCATCTTGGACGTTAAACGTGTCTCCTGCGATTCCAGCTGAGATGCCACTGTCGATGTTTTAGCAGTTATTGCAGCCAATATCATGTTCAAGTCTGTGCTCGTAACTGTCTGCGATGTTTCGTTTTTGTCTTCAATTTTTGTTGTTGTTTCGTCCCCATCAGGAAAAAAGACAAACTCTTCCACATCAATTCCTTGCGACTCCTTTACCTCTCGTAGCCGTGCTTGAAGTTCGATCTTATTGCCGGTTTCATTTAATCCACGGTTCTCCAACTCCTTTTTCAGTTTCTGGATCTTCAATTCACTGAACTTTGCCATTTCCAAGTTGTATTCCCAATCTTCGGAATTTATTCAACAATTCGTTTTCTGACAACAATTGTAACGAATTTTCTTGCAATTCCCCTTATTTGCAATCTTCTGCTGAGTTCGAATCACTAAACTGTTGAATAAATAACCCCAATATTTAATAATGCAAAATGGCCTTTATTAAAGTACTTCACAATAACACTCAAACTTTGCAACGAATAGCTTGCTTAATAACCAAACTGATTGATAGCTCAAATGAAACTCTACTATTCAAAATAATACTGCTCTTGCTCGCTAGATAGCGTCTTAATCGAAATCTCTAATCAAACTGAATTCCAGCGCCTCTACACTTGTTGCCTTATATACTGTCTGATTTCAACGTTGCATTTTCTAGGCGCTTCCAGAATCTACTAGTTACCATTAGCTCTCAAACTTCTCAGCTGAAACTACAATTGCACAATTTTATGGCTTTTCTCATGGCATACTTTCAGGAGTATCTCAGATATATGCATGTGTTTGTGCATTGACTCTCCGCTGCTCGCACACGTACATGGTACATATGTGTAGACGCAATTATTGTTTCGTTTATGTAGATACATAATGATTGAATTATTGATGTGAATTCGCGTCACTGCTTAGCATCGGCTTAGAGATAGCAGCACCCCCTAGTTTTGCTAATATTCGTAACAATATTTATTCTTAAATTAAGTCCTTGAGTTCCTGAAAA
This sequence comes from Eurosta solidaginis, assembly GCF_040869045.1. Taxonomy (NCBI): domain Eukaryota; kingdom Metazoa; phylum Arthropoda; class Insecta; order Diptera; family Tephritidae; genus Eurosta; species Eurosta solidaginis. Next base: position 17,786,352 of record NC_090324.1, read on the forward strand.
GAGAATGTTATATTCTTAAAACAGGAATAATTCGTTCTTGAATTGAATGCCAAATGGTCTTGAAACAAGATTGAGCGAAGTTGATCCGGGAAAACTTGTTCTTATTTTAAGAATAATTCGGAATTAAAAGCAGAATATTTATTCCTGGATCAAATCCTTGAATTCCTAAAAGAAGATTTTTATATTCTTAAAATAAGAATATTTAATTCTTCAACTGAAGACAAAATACCTTGTAGGAAAAATGAAAACGATGTTTAGTTTTTTAAATTTTTTTTATTCACAACAAACTTAGAATTTACATTAATCTTGTGCACGTACACATAAAAAACATTATATGTAAGTTATCACACCTGTAATCCCAACACTAACTAATGGCGCACCCTTTACTCACGTTGCCGTGCATGTGACTTCTTCATTGCCCCAAATTGCAATTTCGCTGACTCAGTACACGCGCAAGCGATCGGTAACACAATACAACCAATAAGGCGTGAGAAGTGCAGCATATGCAGTATGGGCCTATACGCGCACTTCATCGATTGTGAAATGTCGGTTGGTGGTGGGATCTGCAACGTAGGCATAAGTAAGTTAGACCTAAAAGTTAGTTGGTAACAAAAGAATATGTTTTATATTAGTCGTATTAGTGAGTGCAACGAGTGCGCAATAAATCAAGCTCAGTATCAACTTAACTAAATTTGTGTATTTCCTTTGGTCGGTGAACAGTGAGTTCACCGCAACTTAAATTTTTTAACAGTTCCCCTTTTGAGAACTGTAAGTGGCGCCCGAGATAGCGGGTGCAAAATGGACAAAAAGTGTTTGAGTGTTTAGTTGAGAATTGACAAAAAATTAAAGCCCAGTTATTTAGTGAACTATTTTAGAAAAAAGGACAAAACTCTTCAAGAAGAGAAATATAAAAAAAACAAATAGTTTTAATCCAATGAGAAACTGGCTTTTGTGAGTATAATCTAATCACATTATATTTCCCATTTCTTCTTCTATTTTTACAGTAATAAAATCATGGACTCTGAAGAAATCAGGAAGTCACTAACGGAGACGAATGGGGCTATCAATGCCATTCTCTCCCAACTGAAGAAAATGGACCAAAGGCCCAAAAGTGTCGAGTCGAAAAATAACGATGAGTCTTTGTCAGGGCTCAGTAGTAATCTGGAGAGGCTAGAAACGTTGGAGCAGCAATTGACTTTAATGTCACAAGGGCGTCAGAAGATGTCCGACTTTTATGCGCAGGTTCAAAACAACTGTCTCTAATGATTAATACTATAAAGGCCGAAAAGTATGCACACGGGGAAACAGTAGAGGCACATCGTCGAAGAGCATTATATGTCTTCATTAGGGGCCTAAACGGGAATCTGCCTGCCCTTCCCCTAGTTGAGAACTTGAAAACACTACCTGAAGCATATTCGGCATGTCTGAAAATTTTAAATGTAGACCGCAGAAACTCTATTTACCGCCCACCCTTCCACAGGGATAATAGAAATTTTAATGACAACTACCAATCTTAAGCCCCAAAATTTTTTAAAAGGAATTATCCAAACCACGACCAGGGTTATACCGCTCAAAGAAATTCAGTTCAACCAAATGGCAACCGCGTGTGGCAGAATGGCAACCAACAAAGGCCTAGACCTTCCTACTCAGGATCAGCGCAAGCTCGAATAAGCAATCAGTCTACCCAAAATTGGAGAAGCAACAGCACCCCATTGGCGGTGGTAAGAGCAGAAGCAGAACCATCAACTCAAATCCGCCAGACAGGCGGCACTCGATTTTCAAGATATGACAGCGCCAAGAGGGGTACAAGCTCCCCAGTATATTCAGACAGAAACCCTAGCAAGCAGCAGAAACTTTTCCATCTAGTACCGGTTGATGAAGAAGAAATCGAAACCAACAAAGAACAAACCACGGGGGACCAAGTAAATTTTACCATGGGAGCCTCGTGTCCGGCGTACCTTATCTAGAGTACGCAACGCAGGATTTAGGTATTTTAGAATTTCTAGTGGATACAGGGGCGAACAAAAATTATATAAGCGAACGCGTAACTCAAAATACTACGCCAGTAGAAAAACCGTTTAAGGTAACTTCCGCAGGAGGAACTATAAATGTATACAGGAAAATATGCGGACATTTTTTTAAATTCGTATTCATAGATATTCCCACCACATTTTTTGTTCTTCCAGGGCTTAGATCATTCGATGGGGTAATAGGGGATGACACGCTGTCGGAAATTAAGGCAGTCCTAGACAGGGAGCTCAACACTCTCATTTTAAAACCAGATATTGTGCTGCCTCTTAAGCAGAAGGAGGCGCAGCAGGTCAACAGCATTACCTTAAACATTCCTTTCGGCAATAATATCACGAACTTTACAAAAAATAAACTTTACGATATCCTACATCGATATGAAAATTTATTCGGCCCAGTTGACCGAGGCATGGAAATCCAAACCAATGTCCAGGCAGAAATCAGAACTACAACCGAAAACCCCATTTACACTAAAAACTACCCCCAACCCTGTTAATATGCGCGAGGAGGTGGAAAAGCAAATCCGAGACTTACTAGCAGAAGGCATTATTCGTCCTTCAAAAACTCACCCATATGGATTGTGCCAAAGAAATCCTAGGCAGATGGGCAAAAAAAGTATAGAATGGTGATAGACTTCAAACGACTAAATGCCGTAACCATCCCTGACACCTATCCCATACCTGACATTAATGGCACCATTGCGAGTCTCGGTAGTGCAAAGTATTTTACGACACTTGACCTAACTTGGGGATTTCACCAGATCGCAATGAAAGAAAATGATATACCAAAAACGGCATTGTCCACCATGAATGGAAAATACGAATTTTTGCGGCTTCCTTTCGGTCTCAAAAATGCACCCTCTATCTTCCAGCGCATGATAGACGACGTGTTAAAAGAATTTATAGGTCGTATTTGCTTTGTATACATCGACGGCATTATAATATTTAGTAAGGATGAAACCACTCATCTAAAGGACATTGAGACTGTCCTTGCCAGACTCCTAGCCGCGGGTCTCAAGGTTAACCTTGAGAAAACGCAGTTCCTAAAAACAAGCGTAGAATTTCTTGGCTATATTGTGACCTCTGAGGGAATACTTCCTGACCCAAAGAAAGTAAATTCCATTAAAAACATGCTGCCTCCGTCTAACTTAAAAGAGCTTAAGAGCTTCCTAGGACTAACATCGTATTATCGTAAATTCATCCGAGATTACGCAAAAATTTCAAAACCTCTTACCAACCTCACACGAGGAGAACACGCACAGGTAAGGGCAACACAATCGAAAAAGGTACCTATTAACATGAACAAGGAAGCAAAGGAAGCGTTCGCGAATCTCAAAGATATACTGACGACTTCCGAGGTTTTGACTTTCCCTAACTTCGACAAATCTTTTAACCTTACGACCGATGCCTCCGATTTCGCTATTGGAGCGGTGCTATCACAGGACTATGACGGAAAAGACAAGCCCATAGCATGCATATCGAGAAGCCTAACTACTACAGAAGAGGCGTATGCAATAAACGAAAAAGAAATGCTTGCTATCGTGTGGGCTTTGGATAACCTTCGGAACTACCTATATGGAGAAAAAAAAACCAATATTTACAGATCACCAGCCCCTAACCTTCTCTTTAAGTAACCGAAACTACAACGCCAAGCTAAAACGTTGGAAGGCCAGGATCGAAGATCATAATTACGAAATAATTTATAAACCTGGCAAATCTAACGTCGTGGCTGACGCACTGTCCGGACTCAAAACTCATGCAAACCCCCTTACAACGTCCACATACGATGCCGCTAGTCAAAATGCAACCACAGGGTCAACAGCGGATTCTGGAAGCGAGGCCGGTGATACCGTACATAGTGCAGAACAGGACAACTTCGACCTTATACCCTTCATTGAAGTTCTTCCCATAAATGTATTTAGAAACCAGATTTTATTTGGGGGTAGGCTAGAAATATTTGAAGAACCCCCTCCAGGTTACTCGCGACATTATTTAAAGATAGATGGAGTCGGCGAAGAGGAGCTCATTAATGTTCTGAAGAAAAAACTTAGGCCAAATTCTGGAGAGGTACTACTTTCCAAGAATGAGCAGCATAATCAGGGGCTATGTCTCGTCTTGCGAAACTTGTAAAATCATTAAATATGACAGACGTCCCAATAAACCGGAGTTACAAAACACACCTATCCCATCGCGTCCTTGCGAAATATTTCACGTCGATATATTCGAAATAAAAGGAGAAAAAATTCTGAGCTGCATTGACAAATTTTCTAAGTTCTCAAAACTCTTTCACCTAAAAAATAAGTCCACTTTGCACCTCAAGGACAAAATAGTCAAACTCTTGCACTATTTTACGACCCCAGATATCCTCGTGACCGACAACGAGCGCGGTCTTATTAGCCCAATAATAAAAAATCTTTTAGAGTCATTGGGATTTATGCTGTATCGCACACCTTCTCAGAGAAGCGAGGTGAACGGTCAAGTCGAAAGGCTTCATTCCACCATAATCGAAATTAACAGATGCCTGAAAATAGATAGCCCTATGCTAAAAATCAAAGAGCTAGTAAATATAGCAGTAGATCGCTATAATAACTCCATTCATTCCGTTATAAACCGGAAACCCACTGAGGTATTTTTCAATCGCGCAAAAGCGGCTAATTACCAGGAACTCCTCGAAAAAAGCAGGAAAACAAATGTATATTTAAAAACCTTACTGACTCAAAAACAACTAGAGTATATTGAACGGCACAATAAAAGAAGATCTCTACCGGAGCATTATGATGAAAATGATATCATATACGTGAAGGACAAACAGATCAAGGGAAAACAAAAACCCATATACAAAAAAGAAATTGTCGCAAAAGACAACAAGGTGTCCGTAACCACAGTTAGTGGGAAAAAATCCACAAAACCCACATTAGAAATGTCAAACGCAGGAATACACATACTAGCACTTGAAACTGAAAATGATATTTATTGGTTTGAAAAAAAAAAAAATATTAAAAAAACCAAAGATACAGAGATAAATTAATTCTCAGAAAACCCTTTTTTTATGGAAACAAAGGACATGTTCATTACTACAAGAGCCCGGCTTATTAGTGGGACAAATCGTGCCTTAGTAGCGGGTGGCGCCATCGAATTTGAAAAATGACTACGCTGCCTTCAGAACGGATCACACGATCCCCCATAGCTAGTTTGAGAACAGTATGGACCTCTATCCTACAAAAGAATTTAAACTGAATTTTTGCAAACTTGCACCTAATCCGCACGAAAAAGAGAAAATAGTTTTGCGCCTAATCCGCTTAACATATATTGATACTTAATCCTTCGCCTAATCCGGAGGATGAAAAAAGGAAAAAACAAAAAAAAAGACAAAGAAGAAAAAATTATACAAAATATGAATAATTTTTATTGCAAACTTGCGCCTAATCCGCAAGAGAAAAGAGAAAAACAGTTTTGCGCCTAATCCGCATAACATATATTGATACTTAATCCTTCGCCTAATCCGGAGGATGAAAAAATAAAATTTTATAAAAAATACTAATAAAAAAGAAAGCAATCAAAGAATAATTGTACTTGCAAGCTTGCGCCTAATCCGCATGAAAAAATATAAATATAATCCGCAAAACACATCTTGATACTCCTTGCGCCTAATCCGCGGGAAAGAAAAAAAACAGAAAAACAAAATTTAAGAAAATAATAAAAGATTATTAACAATATTAACCTGCGCCTAATCCGCAGGACAAGCAGGAAAAGAAAAAAAAAATTTTTTTTGCTTTTCATTTACTTATTTTCATTTCACTTTATTTTTAATTAATTTTTCACCTTTTATTTAGTTATTTGGCCTACGTCTCGACGTGGGCATTGATGAGGATCCTACCAGCTCACACTTAGGAATGGATTCAAGCTGCACTACAGGTACGGCTTGATCCAAGTAAGACCCTGGAGGCAGAAGCTACCAGGGAATAGTGAGCGGCAGGAAGATAAGGCGGTAGAGGGCGTCGACATAGACAAGATGTCGGACGAGGATATGTCGGACGCGAGCACCGACACCATCAAGGCATGTGTGACTACAAACTCTCCTACCGCAGCTCGTAATAGCGATGAGGTCGCGGAGCAAACAGACCAACACATACCCACCACACAGGAGCTCATTGAGGGCTTGGACCTCCAATAGCTGGCACTGGACAAGCGGGATGATAGCGAAAGCGGGCTGTCGGATTACGACGACCCGATGAGGCCGGCTGGGCCAAAATGACCGGCTTAAGCATGCAGATAGCCCAGATCAACCTCCACTACGCCATTGCAGCTTCGGCTGTACTGGCGAGGAGGTTTGCCTCGGATGATCTGGGCATAGCCCTCATACAGGAACCTTGGGCATACAAGGGACAGGTAAGGGGCCTTAACGTAAGTAACAATAGAGTAATTTGGGATCTCTCCCAGCAGAGACCTAGAGCATGTGTAATGCTTAAAGCAAATATTAACTATTTTTGCATTACAGAGTTTTTAAGTCGAGATCTGGTGGCGGTACAAATAGATGCGAAAGTCAATGGTGAAGAATCCAGCATTTTGCTAGCCGCAGCCTACTTCCCGGGGGACGACAACATGGTCCCCCAGATAACGTACAGAAGCTGGTAGCTCACTGCAGAAGAGCGAAACTTCCTCTAATCATAGGAAGCGATGCTAACTCCCACAACACGGAATGGGGCAGCAGTGATACCAACCAAAGGGGTGAGTGTTTGCTAGAATATATAGCCAGCAATGATTTAAGTATATACAACGTCGGGAGTAAGCCGACGTTTGTTACGAGAGCTAGGGCAGAAGTTCTTGATATAACACTCGGCAACAACCTAACTGAGAATATGATCTCGAAATGGAGGGTTTCAGAAGAACCCTCCCTTTCGGCCAAAGAATCATACGGTTTGAGCTGGGCGCTATATCGGGGCAAACCAACGCTAGAAGAAATCCCAGGAATACAGACTGGGACAGCTACAAAGGTATTATAGAAGCTAACATAGATAGCCTTAAGAGTAAAGGCAGAAGTACCAATTGTACCGAGTTAGAGAGCAGGGTGGAAAGGGCAAATCAAATAAGGATAGATGCCTATAACTCCAGTTGCCGTGTCTCCTTGATTAAGGGTAAGAAAGCAACCCCCTGGTGGTCTTATGACCTGACGGTGCTAAGGAGGAAAGGCGAAACGGGGCATTGTCAACACGAATCTACTTGACACAGATGAGGTCAACCAAGTACTGTCAGAAGTAGAGACCCTTCCATACCAAAACGTAATCGAGGCTGTTGAATACGGTCAACCATCAGTATACACGATTGGGACACTTCTCCTCTACGTGCTCTTGATGCCAAAAGTAACAGCTAACAAATATAATTTTCTAATCACTCGCGCTGGCATCTACGAACATAAGCAACTTGAACTACCGTTTGACAGGATGCTCGTAAACCAAGAGGAAACATACGGAGTGACGGGAAATTGCATGGTAATCAATTCATCTACAATATGTAAGTCAGAATCCTTGCCGAAATTGGAAGAGGACAGCTGCATTCTACGACTACTAAAAGGTGGAGACGCTAACTGCGAGTTCACGAGACAAAACGGATCAATTGTAGAATTGGTAAACGACAACACAATATTCCTCTCAAACTACCAAGGCATGATTAGTAGCAGCAATGCCTCAAGCACTATTAATGGCACCTACATCATCCAACGAAGCAACGAAACAGTCAAGATAGGTGACCAAGTATTTTCCAGCAACGAGGTAATGACAGCGCAGGCGTTGCCAGCCGTCCTTTCGAATGTCAGGAATCACACAATGAAGGTCAACCTAGAATATGTGCACGACATCACGATGGAGAATGTTAAGTATCTAGGATACGTTAATGAGAAGATCAATTTTGCTATCGTTACAGAAGCCCTAACAATATGCGCAATAATCGTGGTCGCAGTTATCCTATGGAGATGGTACATTAGAAAACAGAAATCTCTGAACAGTGGAGCTGTGGCACGAACACCAATAAGATCACGAAGGGCATACCCACATATAAAATTGATTACCCAGAAGCTAGCCTACCAGCAGAAAGTAATAGCCATTCGGTACATACCACAACCCCCTCAGGTTTTTCATTTGATCTGCGAGACGCAGATCTTTAAAGAGGGAGGAGTTATCACACCTGTAATCCCAATACTAACTAATGGCGCACCCTTTACTCACGTTGCCGTGCATGTGACTTCTTCATTGCCCCAAATAGCACTTTCGCTGACTCAGTACACGCGCAAGCGATCGGTAACACAATACAACCAATAAGGCGTGAGGAGTGCAGCATAAGCAGTATTGGCCTATACGCGCAACTCATCGATTGTGAAGTGTCGGTTGGCGGTGGGATCTGCAACGTAGGCATAAGTAAGTTAGACTTAAAAGTTAGTTGGTAACAAAAGAATATGTTTTAGATTAGTCGTATTAGTGAGTGCAACGAGTGCACAATAAATCAAGCTCAGTACCAACTTAACTAAATTTGTGTATTTCCTTTGGTCGGTGAACAGTGAGTTCACCGCAACTTTAATTTTTTAACAGTTCCCCTTTTGAGAACTGTAAGTTGTATATACGATTATGCACAAAAATAGGAGCCAAAATTTTTATCATATTTATTTTATTCTTATATATTTTCGTTAATACTAAAAGAAGCTTTTATGAAAATTATAATAGTTTTTGCAGCTATTTTTTTACACACAGATTTGTATCTATTTACACATATACTTTTATATATATTTCATTCTAACATATGACTTTACATTATTTGTAGGATATATATGTAAAGGTGGACTTGTGAACTCTTCAATTGGTTTTAAATACATTTTGTCAATTAAACAACCTATTTCATAGGACCTTAAATGACTTTCAAATGTTTTCACTTTTAATTTTTGACATAGTATAAAAGCATTTTCTTCATGTATAACTAAACATTTAATCTTGTACAATTCAAAGCTTATGCGATTTATAGATAAATGGTAGTTCGATTTATATCGTGTTCCTTTAAAAACTAGGTCGTTACAAACATTACATTTTTTTAAATCAATATTCACTAATTCGTATATTTCATAAGAAAAATCATCTTTGATAAAATTTGACAATATCGTGGTAGAATAAGTTAAAATTGGTTCAATGAATTGATCATGGTCAATTAAAAATGCGGAAAACTCTAACCCTGCCTTAATTGCTAAATTATAAGGTGTATTCGCTCTTGAGTTTGTGTTATGGCAGTAAATTTTGGCTTCTTTGTGTTTGGCTTCAAACCTCATTGTCCATAAGAACTTTAATGGGCCACATTTTTTGATTGCTGTTGAATAATGAACAAGGAAGTGATGTTTGGGCTTTAGAGAACCAAAAAGTCTTAGATACATGGTATGATGCTTTTCAACTAATATTTGTAAATTCGTCAAGTCAACACTTATATAACTCGGTTTAAAAATTAAATCAATAATATCTAATAAAATTAAAAGTACTTGCCAATATTTATTGTTTAGAGGTATTAAATCTCCAATCATCAACGGCAAAAAATATACAAAACAGATTACTTCACTGGCTGTCATTTTTAGGTTGAATGCTTTTAATCTAGAAAAATCCAAATGTATGGAACAATTTCCAACCTCCGTTTCTCCAAATTGAAAAAGATTCTTTCTGCCATTAATATCATTCAAGGAAAGAATATTTGAATTAATTAAAGCAAGCAGTACGTTACAAACATCGTAAACACATGCTCCTTCGTACAAATCATGCATGATATCGAAGCAAAAATTATCTATTACATTGAAATTGTCCAATTTATTAAATACACAAACATTTTTCAATCCCGTTTCTTGAAAATTATTTTCCAATAAATCGTTTTCATAACTATTTTCATTTCGTAAAAACTCAGTAACTTCACCAACATCATTTTGAATTTGTTCTCTAGTTCTTCAACAGGCACGACAATATCTTTTTGAATTGAAAGATTGTACGAACCTCATTATACTGTTTACAGCCAAGTCACCTACCACTAATCCCAAAACAAAATGAACTTTTGTTATTTCGTTTCCTATGCTAATGTCTGTTCCATCTTCTAAGCGCTTTAGCTCTTCCACCAAATGATGAAAGCAGCGTTCATTCCCATACAATTTTAAATGTGAACTTGAAATAAATGCAGCTGGAAAAATTTATTGAAGCTGGGATAAGAGATATTGCGGCATTGAAGGGAAATTTATATAGCAGCCACAAATTGACAGTGTGTGACTTCCAAGTGGGTTATTGACTTGAAAATCGTCGAAGTATATGACAAATGGAATAACTATGGCATTACGAAATTTTTGAATTTTATGTTTAAAAATACTTGCATTTATATAATTGCATATACTGCTTTGTAGTAAATTCTCTTGGGTATTTTTTATTGTTTTATCTAAAATTGTTGGAATTTGAAAAATTGATTTAAAAATGAAATCTAACGGAAGAATATATATATCATAAGATTTGGCACCTAAAGTGGGGTTACCTTGTGACATTATTGTAGATATTTTTTTATCAATGTAAAACAACTTAGGATGTTCAAAAAGATTAATTTGTTTTAATATATTGAAAAGCCTATACTCACTTCGTATTTCTTCAAAAGGATCCTTACAAAATTGTAAAAGTAATTTAAGCTCAGTAGAGATTTCATTTACATTTAATTGTGCTTCTATTCCTAATGCGATAGAACTGAAAAGTGAGGATATTTTACTTTGTATATTAATTACTTGCTTCCGTGGAATAAAATGTTGATCGTACAAACTTAAAGAAAGTTGCAAAGCCTTTTTTTCAAATCGTTTACATTTTGAAATACTGACGATTTTTCATTCAATTTCGCATTTAAAATAGTTCATGCCTGTTCACCAATTTGCGGTTGATCTACCAAAATATTTGAATGGTTTAGATTTACTGATGGCGAGGATATATTTACTTTGTTTGAATTAAAATGTAATTTATGTTTGTTTTCTAAATGTTTGCGAAAATAAGAAAAATTTGTAAAAGTTTGATTACATTTGTTCTGAATACATTGTAGTTTTAACAATTTTCTTATTAACAAGTGACATTTTTTAAAATGGTTAATCAAAATTGCAGGTTCCGCAAATGTTTTAAAACATAGAAAGCAAATATACATTTTTTGTTTTTGTTTTAATAACATACAAGCAAATAAACACTCTTTTGTTATTTTTTAATCATTCTTAAAAAAGTTTAACAGTTTTGCAATCATTTCTTTAAAAAATTTAATAGTGATAAAATATTGAAAGCAAATATACCTTTTTTCTTTATTTTTTTAATCATTCTTCAAAAAGTTTAATGGCGATGTAATATTTGGAGATTTGAAATCATACTTTGTGTGAATTTCGAAAAAATATTTTTGAAAAAAGAGCCAGGGCTCCTGACAAGCTTGTGGATATTTCAGGTTCATTACATGAAATATTTTAAAACAAGAGTCAAGGCTCTCAATGAACGAATTAAACTTAAGCAAGTTATTATCAAAATACACAAAAAACCGCTTATATTTGTACCTGACAGCCCTTCCACGATCAAAAATGGTTGTATAGTTAAACCTGCAGAATATCATTTGTTTATTACTGCATTGACTTGTCGTTGGTAATCGTTTAAAGTTGTGAGACGCAAAACTAAACTTTCTTGGGAATCGACAATAGTTACTTTTTTCGTCTTTTACCGCTTTCACTTTTGAATCTGGAGCTGGAAGGTAATACTGAATTAAGAAGAATCGTAAACAAATAGTCCTGGATATCTATAAAAAGGAAATACATATATTTAATTTTTATATTGAATGGATATTTTATTGAATATACACACCTTTATTATCTAATGATTTCGCCGTAGATTAAAGTTGCCTGCAATATTCGTTCGTTGTATTTTTCTCGTAGTAACTAAAAATTTTTGTTCTAAATGTCTGTCGCATACTTGGACCCAATCCGCACCGTCTCTGTTTAAAGAAGTTTTGTATGCTTCGGAGACTGATTCATCAACTTCTGGAGTTTGGGCAATCGGTTGGGAACAACAATTTTCATCAGGGCTCTCAGACAACTCTGATGAACTTTCAATTTTACGTCGTTTCGATTTTAGTTTTTTGTATTTTGAATACAATTTACCAGATGGATTGTTTTTTCCTTGCCTTGGAATGAAATAATAATCCTGTCAGACATAATATTAATTAGAAGAAAATTCTACTTAAGCTCAGTTATGAAATCACATATCTGACTTTAATTTTTATTCACTTTAAGTGATAAAATATGCTAGAAAGAAATAATGGCGGTATAAACCGGGTTTATTAATTAGTTAGTTTATTTACTATTCGATTTTTTTATAAAATCAAAGTACCCATAAAAATACTACCGACTAGCGAATTAACGAGCCAGTTGCGAAGTCCGCTAATGTTTAACGAAATAACTTCATAACTTGAACAAATCGCATATTTTTATGAAACACAGTTTGTGTACATTAGAGTGATTAAATTGTTTCATCTTTTCAGGAGATTCTTTTTATCGACCATTCAATAAATAACTCAGCACCTAAAAAAAAATGGGGCATAGTCATAGTCAAGATAAAGTAGGAGCTAAAGTTAGTTGCAGCTTTTTGCCTTAATTTCCTATAAGGTATCTGTCAAAAAAGCTACAACTAACTTTTTACCTTGACTATGACTATGCCCCAATGTATCTCCAATTTATCTAATTTATGAATATGTTGCAGGTAATGGCATTCTTAATCAATGTGTAATTTAAAAAAAAAAAAAAACGATTAAAATAAAAGATATGGCAAATCGAATTTTTGACTTTAATTCCCATAACCTACAACGTATCCAAAAATTAAAAAAATCTGAGAAAAAGATTGTTATGTGGGGGGTTCATAATGGAATGATCGATAGGTTTTCAGGGCGCACTTTGGTATACCACGAAATTTTTGAGAAAATTTTGAAACACCCTAATGTATTTTGGATATTTTACCTGTACATTAACTTCATTGGGAAAGATGGAACATATTTCTTCTACTAAAGGGAAAGTCCTTCACTCTGAGACATATCATTTCCAATAACCTCTTCCAATATTATGTGAATAAGATCGTCTCATCGGGCATTTGTGAGGATTTTATTTTTACATTCGGACTGAAGAATATTTTGGCCTCTAACTGAATTTTTTAACAAGCTAGTCAAATCCCGTTGATAGAAATAGGTCAATATACAGCGGAATACAGTTTGTTTTAAAATTATGTAAACGTTTTTCATATTAAAATTTTCTAAATTTTGGTAAAATCACACTTTTTATAAGTTATGTTTAATCTTCGAGTCGAGGGGTATTTATTGAATGAAGATCTCGAGTTTTAGAAGGTTATGGCCATAACTTTGCAGTGGTTCACAAAATTTACTTTTTAATATGTCCGTATACAATTTTCACAAAAAAAAAAAATACCCAAAGTTTTTAAATTTTTAGTAACAAATCTTGGGGGGTTTACATTTACCTTTTTGAGGATGTGTTTTGTGTTTTGCCCTGCCGTTTCGAGCCAAGGAACCACGTTAGATGGTACAGAAATTGTATCGTTGTCTATTCCATACTACAAAACATAGAACCATTAAGAAATACTTATTTTAAGTGGTAAAAATTAAAACTCCATGTATACAATACCTCCCGTTTCTTCCACATATAAAGTTTCTCTCGGAATTCAATGCGAAGGCCTAGAGGTAGTATGGCTTCCTTTATGTCTTCACTCTGCATATACAGCAAGCTTTTCAAAGTAACATGTGCACCTAAAATATATTTAAACGTGTGAAAAGTATCTGTAAGCCTATTTCAAAATTTGTATGCTAAATTTTTTGACAAAGTTTCAAACTTACGACACTATTTAACGTTATTTCGATTTAGTTGATTTTTCAACACCAACAACACTTCTAAGCCTCCCCAATTTAGGCCTAGCGCTTAATTTATGAAAGTTAAATCAATGCGTATATTTAAAACTTTATCGAAAAATTGGAGACAGCGATTTAGTTTAGCACCCCCGAGTTCGGGCTTTAACTTGGTATCAAATGAAAGAGGGAGTACTCCCGATCTCAAATATATATATTTTAAAGTGCGGAAACTTATAATTTAAAAGTTATTTGTTATTAAAGTTTCCAAATTTCTATACAACTTTTATATGTGTATACGTATATATATTTTATGACATTACAAATCTGTGCTTCCACATCTAAAAAACGGAACAAGTTCAGAATCGAAAAACTCATAAAAATACCTTTCATCTGATGTATATATATCTTTAACTTTTCTAGTCTTTATTTACAAAAAATTTGAAAAAGCTCTTTTTTGCATTCGTGAACGAGCTGATATTACCTTATAACTCTTATGTTTATTGTTATGTTAGCCGATCCAACACCGGCTGCGCCATGCACAGTAATTCTGCGTAGAACACCTTCCTGCATAGGCGGCCGATACCGAAAATTTCGAAAAACCGAAAAAGTGCGATAATTCATTACAAAAGACAGATAAAGCGACGAAACTTGGTAGATGAGTTGAACTTATGACGCAGAATAGAAAATTAGTAAAATTTTGGACAATGGGCATGGCACCGCCCACTTTTAAAATAAGGTAATTTAAAATTTTTGCAAGCTGTAATTTGGCAGTCGTTAAAGATATCATGATGAAATTTGGCAGGAACGTTACTCCTATTACTATATGTACGCCTAATAAAAATTAGCAAAATCGGAGAAGGACCAAGCCCACTTTTAAAAAAAATTTTTTTTTAAAGTAAAATTTTAACAAAAAATTTAATATCTTTACAGCATATAAGTAAATTATGTCAACATTCAACTCCAGTAATGATGTGGGGCAACAAAATACAAAAATAAAAGAAAATTTCAAAATGGGCGTGGCTCCGCCCTTTTTCATTTTATTTGTCTAGGATACTTTTAACGCCATAAGTCGAACAAAAATTCACCAATCCTTTTGAAATTTGGTTAGGGCATAGATTTTATGACGTTCACTGTTTTCTGTGAAAATGGGCGGAATCGGTTGATGCCACGCCCAGTTTTTATACACAGTCGTCCGTCTGTCCTTCCGCATGGCCGTTAATACGATAACTTGAGCAAAAATCGACATATCTTTAATGAACTTAGTTCACGTGCTTACTTGAACTCACTTTATCTTGGTATGAAAAATTAACGAAATCCACGCCCACTTTTTCGATATCGAAAATTATGAAAAATGAAAAAAATGCCATAATTCTATACCAAATACGAAAAAAGGGATGAAACATGGTAAGGTAATTGGATTGTTTTATTGACGCGAAATATAACTTTAGAAAAAACCTTATAAAATGGTTGTGACACCTACCATATTAAGTAGAAGAAAATGAAAAAGTTCTGCAGGGCGAAATAAAAAACCCTTACAATCTTGGCAGGTATTACATATATATATAAATTAGTGGTATCCAACAGATGATGTTCTGGGTCACCCGGGTCCATATTTTGGTCGATATTTGGAATACGCCTTCACATATACAACTACCACTACTCCCTTTTAAAATTCTCATTAATACCTTTAATTTGATACCCATATCGTACAAACTCATTCTAGAGTAACCCCTGGTCCACCTTTATGGCGATATCTCGAAAAGGCGTCCACCTATAGAACTAATCCCCACGCTCTTTTAAAACACTCATTAACACCTTTCATTTGATACCCATATCGTACAAACATATTCTAAAGTCACCTATGGCGATATCTCGAAAAGGCGAACACCTATAGAACGAAGGCCCACTCCCTTTTAAAAATACTCATTAACACCTTTCATTTGATACCAATATCGTACAAAGAAAGTCTAGAGTCACCCCTGCTCCACTTTTATTGCGATACCTCGAAAAGGCGTCCACCTATAGAACTAAGGCCCACTCCCTTTTAAAATACTCATTAACTCCTTTCGTTTGATACCCAAATTACACAAACGAATTCTAGAGACACCCCTGGCCCACCTTTATGGCGATATCTCGAAACGGCGTCCACCTATGGAACTAAGGATTACTCCCTTTTAAAAAACTCATTAACACCTTTCTTTTGATACCCATATTGTACAAACAACAGGGTCACCCCTGCTCCACCTTTATGGCGTTATCTCGAAACGGCGTCCACCTATGGAACTAAGGATTACTCCCTTTTAAAATACTCATTAACACCTTTCTTTTGATACCCATATTGTACAAACAAATTCTAGGGTCACCCCTGGTCCACCTTTATGGCGATATCTCGAAAATGCTACCACCTATACAACAACCACCACTCCCTTTTAAAACCCTCACTAATACCTTTAATTTGATACCCATATCGTACAAACACATTCTAGAGTCACCCCTGGTCCACTTTTATGGCGATATTTCGAAACGGCTTCCACCTGTAGAACTAAGGCCTAC